>NC_071287.1:5623611-5626249 GCF_943735745.2 Anopheles bellator | reverse complement strand
ACTGATTGCTGATCCTTTGCTAAAGCAACGATGCGAAATCCAGGACACCTACCGGAAACCAGAAGGAAAGGAAAGAGCTGCTGCCAAAGCTCGAAGCCTGAAGAAGGTATTAATTTTCTGGAGCAGAGTGACGCTGTTAGAAGCTATGTGTATGCTTGCCGCGATCCCTAGTTTAGGCCCTAAATCCAGGAAACATAGATCCAAAACAAACCTGAAGGACCATAGACTGAAAGGCTTCCTCTCTCTCTCTCTCCCCAGCACCCTACACTGCGCTATGCCGGGCACAATTCAGTAACTCATCGTTAGAATAGATAAAAGAAATAGTTTTTGTGTGGCGCTTTCCTCGGTATAGTCGGTCCTAACCGCGAATATGCTCGTCCTGTGGCTCAGTGTTTTGTTCGTTTTCCGCGACGAGACTCATGCATACACGGTAAAGCAGCAGGCTAGGATCGGCCCTGTATCGTGCGGCTGAAAGTTGTGGACTGCAACCAAACGCAATGATGTCATGCTCCATCAGCAAGAAGCGGCCCGGGTTGGTGCGGTTAATCCTGAAGCCGTTGACGTAGGTTCCATTAGTCGAGGTATGGTCTGTCAGTACAATATGCCCGTCACGGATGTGCAAACTGCAGTGGTTTCGCGATACGTTCGGGAATAATCGCCCGGGCAAAGGAATGACGGAGTGGCGGTTGTCGCGCCCTATTACAATCAGCTCATTTTCGGGCACGTCCACAGTCTTATGTTCTTCTCGGTACATCCGTTCAAGACAGTTTTTGTAAGGATTTGGGCAGTAGTCGGGCACACTGTTATCGCAGTGCTCCGGCAGTTGTTGGGAGCACGTTGCTTGTTCCTCGTTGGTGGGTTCGTGTTCGTCGTTCGTAGTAGCATCAGGATCCTGCTGCCGTTTCACACACTGCATAAAAGCATTCCTAAGCGCGTTCATCGTGAATCGTGGTTCGAATGCAACCGTCGTTAAATCTTTTAACGGCGGTCGGCTTGGCGTTAGCTGCGGACAACACTTGGGTATGGGCACAACACTTGGATTTGCTGCTTGCTGCTACTAGCGCGTAAAGTCAACGAGACGTTAGCTCCACCGTGGGGGAACAGCGTGAAAGAACTGAATCCTCACCCGTGCCCCAACAGGGGTTTTAAGGATGCAGATCGTCGGCGCAAAAACTGCGCGAAAATTGACATAACATTCTCCCGCGTGGTAGTAAAACTCTGTTACCCCTCTCCCAGCCGTGACGGTTGCGCCAATCGACAGCTCCAAGCTTGGTGGTGGTTCTGGGAAAAATCGGGAACAATACGACTGAGAGCCCATGTCCCGGTGGCGTGAGTTCAATGATTGTGCGGCGGGGTAGGGGGGGCCCGACCGATGACGGTGGTGGCCGACGGGGCGACTCCATTATTGCGGGATAGATCGTAAAACCCTCGTCATGTTGCTTCACCCAGCGCAACGGATCTCTCGTCGGAACGTATGTTGCGGTGGTCCTTTTACGCATGTACGCAACGCTGGACGAGCGGGACGAGCGGGACGAGCGAGACGGGCTCCTATTTGCGTATTTCAATTTATGGATTTTATGATTTATTTCGCTTGCCGTTGGCTTCAAAGCGCGCTCGGCAGAGCACGCCGACCGTGCGTGAAGCGCAACGCCCAAAACGTGAGACCAGGGATGTAGTTCGAACCGATCACAGATCGATCGGTCCGTCAAGAAAGAAGTCTGACCACTCCCACATATCCATAACAAAACAAACCCTTCACATAGAAGATTCGAGACTAGACAAGGCTCTATCCTTCTCCAACTACTCCACTCTACTCTTTCCTGCGGACGTAGTGATCGTAGTACATCACTCAGCAGTAACATAGGACCCGATCTGATACGGATCTAACTATCCAGATATCGCAACAAATCTGCATCTGTTCCGCATTTGTAATCTGAGCAAAACGCACTGATACCGTGCGCAAGGCGATCCAGCTCCGGTAATCAAACTGCTTCTTTCTGGTGTTCCCTGCTCGTGTGTTTATGCAATCTCTCCTACGAAGGACCTGAACGACACGAACGAAAGGGGTACCGTGAGACGACGAAAGAGACGAAAGGGGTGCCGGCCGTGGCCGTCCGACGTTGCGTATGAGCAATTTTACTGTCACGGTTTTACGATCGTCTCGTCGGTCCCAGCTTATCCTTCGTGTCCGCTTTGTGCATATTTCGTGTTCCTTTTCATGAATTTTCATAGCCCAAGATTTCCGGTCCCAAATTTCCAAAAAACACAAAACGGCACGCTGCACGGGCTTGCGGGACGCGGTCGGTCACTGGCGGTGGGGTCGGGCTCGGAATTTGTGTGACTTTAACAGCCTCGGCACTTCTGTGCGGTGTCCGTTGTGTTCGGTTTTTTGGAGGTGCCACAAAAGAGTCCATCATGGAAATCTCATTACCCTCAGCTCAGCCCATGAATCATGTGGGGCCATCGGACGATCTGGCCTTGGGTGGTTTATTGGACCCTTTCAGGAGGGCGAAGCCCTGGGGTCACTGATGCCACCAAAAACGGCGACATGCATCGACATCTCACGGCCGCGGTCCACCATCTCACCGGTCCTGCCCGTAGAAGCTGTTTTATTGTTTGGACTTTCAACCATTTCGCG
>NC_071287.1:5593525-5623111 GCF_943735745.2 Anopheles bellator | reverse complement strand
TTTGCCCGAAACCGTACCGCACGTGCGGTGAGCTGGACGCACTTTGTTCTGCGCTGATCGGTTAATTTGACCTTTCCTTTTCGCCTCTCGTTCTGCGGTGCGATGCGCTTGCCCTACGCGCTCGCTCGCGCCTGTGCTCGGATAGCACGACTAATAGATCCCTAGCTCGTCTCGTTTTGTAATACGTTCTCTTCTATTTGCCATGATATTTGATATGATATTTTGTAACACAAATTAGTATAATCCGTGCATTTATACTATAATAATACAATAATTCGTATAATCTGCGCATATATAATATAATAATACAATAATTCGTAAAATTCTTCCTCCCCGCGCCCACGCCCGTTCGACTGCCCGCGCTCGTGCAGTAACAGTGTCCTTACGTACGTCCGTCCATTGAATCGAAGCTCCCGGACTCGCTTACTAACTCCCTTAGAGGCCGGTCTCTCTGTGCACGTAAGGTGCGCGATGTGAAAGCAAAGCGGGACACCAAGCAACGGTCGGTCGGCCGTACACAGAGGACGTGGAAATAGTTGAGCAGAGCCTGTCTGTCTGTAAGTCCTCAGCCGGTGTTTGACGCGCGGTTCGCGGGTCCGAGAATGGGAACCTGAGTGCCTTGGAGCTGGACCATCTGTCAGAGGGGGGAGGTCAACCGACCCCGTGGCCGTGGCGCCGTTTTTGGCAGCAATTAAAGCCACGGGAGCAGCAACCGCTGAGCAGATAACGATCTCGATCTGGCAGCTGGTTTGAAACTGGGCTTCAATCGGAACCTGGCCGGTGCCTGGAAGTACCAAGCGCAAGAGTGCTTGCTGATGTTGTTGCTATTGTTTTCGGTGTTTGGGGTCTTGTCGAGCCTCGGTTGGGCTTATCTATCGATGGTAATCTACGTCTACGTCGGGCCGTCGAGAGCTCTTCATCGAGCAAGCGCACTCGGCAGGCATCGCGCTTGGTCCGGCTTGCTGGCCCGCTCTAGCGCTACGATGTGGAGTCACGAAAACCGTGAGCTTATCGCAGCACCCACACACTCATACACCTACATACACATACATACACATGAAGGCGATTCTCCAGCACACCCAGCGCGTGCGGCGAAGAAGACTTACGGTAGAAGACTAGCAGTTCCATACAGTTCCAATCCAATGAGAGAAAGTGAAGTTCTGGTTTAGAGTGCAACATGACCTTGGCATGTCCTCAGCATGCGATTTGCAAGCCACCCAGTCAGCCCCCGGGATCCTCCGGGCATGTCAGCCCGAACCCTCCGGACGGCCATGAACCAAGATGCCGGCCAGACAGACAGTGAATGCCGGCGGAGAAATCTATTCCGATTCGATGTTACTGAATCGATTGTGCAACGCACCACGGACGGTTCCTCGGCCTCAGGCGCAGTGTGGTCAGTGATGGATTGCTGGTGGTGCAATTACCATCATCCGCTTGCCGGACGACGGACTCCCGGAACCCGGAACGAAACGTGATGTTCCGACGCTGGGAGTCCCGCCGGGTGCCGGGTTAATGGGTTATGCTTCTGAAAGCTTTATCGTTCGCCTGGAGCCGCCTCCCACGCAGCCGGCTGTCTCGAGTCTGCCCGAGCCCAGCCCCAGTGTTGGCGGTGGTGGTGCTTTGAATTCCACAATTTCCCGGTTCCCACATTTCACGCGTTCTGCACGCATTCCGGCCGCTCGTTCGCCCACACCCCATCGGGAGTCTGTGCAATAACTGTAGGTCTCTCTCGCTGCTGCTCCTTGGAACTTGGAGCGGACCCCACAGCCACAGGACCGACAGAAACCGCTCCGACCGCCAGGCCATAAAACAGGCAGCATCGACGGTGGGCCGAAGTGGGTCGAACTCTAGCTGGGCGGGAGGTTTTACGAGCATAAAATATCAAGCGGTAATAGGCTCCGATCGATGGGTAGCGACGATAGAAAAAAAGGGGATCGGTATTATTTTATTACGCACTCCGTCGCCGCCGCCGCCGGAAAGCGACCCCGAAAAGGCCAACGGGCCACGGCCACGGCCTGATCGGTGGTCCTGACCAAGCCGTCGACGCCGCCGGAGCGGCCATCGATAAAAAGTGCTTACTGCGCATTACTAAACTCTCTCCCCGTTTTCGGGGAGTCGGAATCTAATCTTTCAAAATAAAATATAAATTTAAAAAAAAAAACTCGGGTATTTAGGCGGCCGCCTATATACGAATGCAGGTCGCCGAAAGCTTACGCGTTTGATGATGTTTGTGTTTTTTTATGCGCACCTCACGCATAATGGGCGCCGCAGCATACATTCAAACGCAAACCGCTGGCACGGGATCCCGGGTTTGGGCTCGGCTTGCTCAGCGTAGCTTAGAATCTCTTTGTCCCGTGCTGTATCGTTCCAAATGGGATGCTGATGCTGATGGGTTGTTTAATAAGTTTTTGTTGTTCGATAAGAAATACATCTCTTTATGCTTTGAAATACACTCTTTTACTTTGTGTGGTCTGAATCAATTCACCGGACGTTCCGGACGAAGTGACGTCACCCTGAAGAGAAAATCGGTGGAAAGACTGTTAAATACGCTATGGTCCCACGGCAAAACTTTTTTTTTTTAATTAGAACTTCATTCGACTTAAATGCTCGATAAGAGTACAGAGATGTTCCACATCGGGATTGCAACTATTTAATAAGTCTAAGGTATCAAAATGATTTACCGTATTTTGCCGTGTATAAGGCGCACCTTTTTCCCAATTTTTTTAGCTCTAAAATCTGGGTGCGCGTTATACAAGGGGAGTAAAAATTTTGTCTCCTCTAAACATATAAATGTGCCCTTTTCGGTACATATTTTATGGTATTATTGAATAAATTATAAAATGAAACATTTGTTAGGAATATAATTATCCATACAATACTGTTACATATAATATATACCTAAATTTGGGGGTCTTCTAACTTACATACATTCTGTCAAATAAGTACCGGGAATTTGTGGTTTTAAAAAAATGCATTTTTTTTAAATCAAAAATTTCCGGATACTTTATTGTCACAATGTACCTCTCCAGAGAGTGACAATGAGGAGTACATTGAACAGCAATTAGAGAATCTGAATTTGTCAGACAGCAGTAAATCTGAGTTTGAAGATTATTACGAAATATATAATACTAGTATGTCTTTTGCAATGTATACGCATTTTATCTTTAGTCTACTTTAGAATATTTATAGAATATTTAGAATAACACATTATTATCATTTGGTATTTGTTGGATATCACATATCTGAAAAATGCATAATAAAAAACTTTTTTCCAATTTTTTTCTCTTAAAATATGGGTGCGCGTTGTACACGAAAAAATACGGTAAATGAAAATGGTTCGATTAAAATCTATTTAAATTATATAAGGCCTAGAGTCATACTATCCTACTTATAACTAATAACCAACAACATCTTACAACTAGTAAACTATAAAGAACTTCAGAAAATTAGCTCTCGAATTGTTGGATGGATAGAATAATAATAATAATAATAATAATAATAGTAATATATTACAATAGCAACTCTCTAATTGCATCTATTGATTCGGACTTCTTTTAGCTTGTTAATTTCGAACGATACAAATCGAACGATCGAACGATCGAACGATTTTCACGATTTTCACTCGACAATTTTCCAACACCAGATCGTGTATTATTCGCACGATTTCAGTTATTGTGTCGATACTAAGTGGCTTGTAAACAAAAAGTAGGAATTGACAGATTTAAATAAATCTTCACATATCGTATTCGTATGAAGAAACACAACCAACATAAAGGAAAAAAATAGGTTACTAGCAGTGCCCTCTGTTATTGAACAGCCTGGAATGTTTAGGCGAACGATGAAGATCGTTCTACAAAAATGGTACCGAAAGGTTAGAGCGGTGCAATGGAAAATGATTATGTGTGGCTCTCGATGGAGATTACGTCAATAAAGAGAAAGCCAATTACGAACAAAGAAAGACGTCGTGTTTTCTTTCTTAAGCCCAGGACTTTTCAACCCGCATGCTACTATGCTTCGAGGTTCTAGCTACTACAATATAATAATAATAATCATCGTGTTATGAATTAGTGAACGTTCAGTGGCATTAAATTAAACTAAAGGGAGTGAGCAGCATTTGTATCGACGCAAACACCGGTAACTTTAAAATATTTGGAACCGAATGGAAAGTTGGAAAGTGTGGCCGTGATAAGTGACATTGGCTGACATTGGATGGATGCGCGTTGCAAATAGCTGATGCAATTGAACAACGCCTTCCTGGTGGGGGTTACGAGCTCGTGTGAACGCCGCTGGGTATCGTACCGATGTATTCTTTCTCTTCCTCCCCCCGGTTCATCCGTGGCCGTGGCCCCGTTGGTTTTATTTCCATTTCCTTCGCTTTCCTTTCCGTGGGGTAGCTGCTCGGCCTCGGAGCGTCATAAACTCCCACCCGCAGCCGCGATCGAGCGCACGCTGACGATGTCGCGCGATGCCACTCTACATACGACGACATAAAACCGACCGTTAAGGCAACACGCAGCACGACGCCAACCGCGGCCAACGCTTCGGGCGGCGGTTTATGGTTATGTCCTTAATTTATTTATATTATTTAATTCTTCTTGCTTGCTTTCCTTGGGGGCTCGATCATTAGTCGATCATTTTTCGCCGGCCGGCCGGGTGCGGGCGGCCGGCGGGTGGTGGAAGTGTGGGCACACTGCGGGCGGTGCAGCATATTCCTGCGATGCATGATTTATGAAAGCCGTTTCCTAGAGGACGCATCGGGGAATCGGTGGTGTTTTGTTTCTCTTTCCGGAGTTGCGTCAGTCAGCTCGCGGCTGGTTTGTTTTTAGTGATCTCCCCATCACCACGCCACCCACACCCACCACCACCCCCCTTCGGCCGGGAGCTGGTGGGCGGATTTTATCGAGGCAGAAATCTGATGGCACTTGATTTTCTGAATTTTTTGATGCGCGATGCCACACATACCCGGAGGAGACCAGACCAAAGCAGAGCAAGCGCAAGCATTGGCCCAGCTCTGCCCCAGTGTAACATTGCCAGAGAGAGATCAAACCTCCCCCCCCCTCCCACCCCACCCCACGAGTAGACCTTCGGAACTCCTCCGACCCTGTGGCTGGGGCTCCCAGTGAGGCACCCGTTCAAGATCCCGCGGGGGTCCGGGGCTCCCTACGGGAAGGGTACTTATCCTGAGCTGTCAAAATATTGATTTCAAATTCTCGTCTCATCTTCCACGCCCCCGCCCTTCCCTCGGTGACATCGCTAGCAACGCTGCAATGCTGTAACATTAACGGCCCAGAAAATGATGATGACGGCCGGGACATAGCCTAGACCCAGACACAGAGAGCCCAGGTTCAGCCAGGCCGGGTCTATCAACAGGTAGATGAACCGTGGGTCCACACCACCCCCGGCCACTCCCGGCCACACCAGCCAACCCCCCCAAACCACCCCGGAGCAAAAAACTTTTGGATGTCTGGCGAGTGTCGATTGTTCAATTCGTTGTTTTGCGGCTCTGTCTCGATCTCGACGCGATTCATTATGCCATTGCCTGCCTCTCCTCCCCTCACACCCTGCCCCTCCCTCGTCCGTCAGCTCAGGGGTATGGGGCGTGAAATGGATACCGAAATCGATACATGCGATGATACTTCGGGGACTCCCTTTCTTCGAAGGCCCGGGTTTTACTTCTTTGCGATTCGCTCCCGCTGTGCCGTGTGGGAGGAGCGGGGCTAAGTGCAGGTTTGTGTAGGCATCTCCTGTCGGCTCGCGCAGCGGAACATCGATCCGGGGTGTTGTTGATCCGCTTTGGCCGCGTGATTCCTGGGACCTGGGATGGGTATACGAGGGCGTAATTTGATAGCCCCCGAGACCACCGCGCCCGCGGTCCGAAACCGATTGACCCAGTTCTGCTCACCGTGGTCCGTTGAATCAAATACACGTTGAACGACCCGTTGCTTTGGGCTAAAGTTGGAACGCCGTGCGTACGTATGGGTCTGTGGTTCTACTTCTGTAGATCACCGTCTGCTCTTCCCAACGCCTGAAGCTTGATCCTTGGTGCTATAACAGAGCAGAGGATTCCGCAACACGTACTACGTATATTAGACACCGCAACGAGTTCCAGTGACTTTCCACTCGTTCCAATAGGCCTGTCGTTTGAATTGAGCAGCCCGCAAGAACCAGTTCCAAATAACGTAACGGCGAAAAGACAAACCCTGCGACGGATAAGAAGTGATGGAGGGTGAGTTGATGGACAATCTGTCTATGTGTTGCTCGTTCTGAAGCTGAAATCGAAATTCGAAGCCGCTAGTCGAAGACCCATTAAGTGACGACTGATGAACCACAACGAAGTAAAAAATGAACGTTATTGTCAGAGAAGATGGACATTATTTTCTAGCGGTACGCGCTTTGATGTGCTACCTCTTAATGCAGGGAACCATCATCAACTTCGGGGGAGGAGAGTTTAGTTAAAAATCCGTTTTGATTATGGTACGGCGTTTGTACATGACACCATGGCAACCACCGTAACTGTTGCGACATACGATCACGATACGCGATAGGTTACAGTGAAAGTGAAACTATTTAATGAACCTGAATGAATTATTTATCGAAGTACTTAATCGGTCATATGTCAATCCCCGTGCGCTGAACGTCATCAGGTCACGGTCTTCAGTTCACATCACTTTATACGTTTCAACTATCCTTATCGTGGAATTATGCTAAACAAACTTTTTGCACTTGGAACGCTGATAAGCAACAGCCACAGTTATCGAAAAAGTATTACCTACATCTTTAAAATAAATATCGTTGCATATAATGCACATAATTCCAAACAAACAACGAACTATTTTGGGTTTTTATTTAGTGTTTTATCCTTCTATCATCGCCTCTAGAGAAGCTACTTCTAAGACTTCTGAAATCGAAGTTTTTCCTACCCAAGAAATAGGAATAGCGTTTTCAAGTCCACCATTGCCAACCTTCTGCTGGTCGCGACCTACTAACTAGTGTTTGCATTTAATCATCTGCTTTCGATATTTTTTTATTGTTATTAAAATGAACAGAACCGTACCGAGTTAAGGCTTTTGCACTCAAGCTGATACATTATCAGGGTTCGAAAACCATAGTTTAGTGTCGTTTTTTAGTGTTAATATGTTCTTCACATAAACGTTCTCAAAAAGCGTCACTATTTTGGTAGGTAATGTTTTAAATAAATAACAAAGTAAATAGATAAAAAATACACAAATAAATTGAAAAAATTAAAATAAATAGTTTATGTCAATTTTGGCAAAAGCTTATTTTAGTTTCAAAATTGACTCGCTTTAAAAGTCTCTTTTCTCTACACGTAATCATTTGTTACCATAATTCTGTGATCGTTCATATTTTTACGAGAACTCAACTATATGTAATAAAATACAGAAAATACGGCAATTGTACTGTATCACTAATTTACTAGGCGATTGAGTACATTAGGCTTCTAGCGATGTATTCAATGATGTTCATAAAACTCATTTAACGGAAATGCTTATCCAGGACGTATAAATATTTTGCATCAACTTTTGCCACGCACGCATTTGAAGCACCAAGCGTTCAGAAATACATTCGATATTCTATACAAATATTTATTTATAAAATTTACCTTTTGGTGATAAACGCTGATAAAACAGTCTATGTTAAAGTTTATGAAAAAATGGCCAGTTTATAATTGTAAAAACAATTCTAGAAATATGTAAACCTATTAATTGGGAACCTAGTCTACTACTGAGGACCATATAACCATAAATTGATAAGAGAATCTCATTTAACAGATTTTTTGGTAAACTCACTTGGATCCGAGATTTGCCTCGTGCATTGCGAACAACGAGCGAACAACAACACAGATTCGCGTGCACGTGCCGTGTGAAAGCGTGGACATTGCTGGCCTTGTCATTGTTTATTGATGCTCAATTGCCCAGCATACTTCATACATCGGTCCGGTTTTCTTTTCCTTCTTTTACTTACGCCGGTTGCGGGCGATGTGTGAATATCCTTGGCCCATTTTATTTTGCCTCTGGAAATTTTACTATGTTTGAATTATTTTATTAGCGATCCTGGCCAATTGAATAATACGATCCAGCGTGACCTCTGCAAAATTGCCCAAAGTGCACCTCTATCCTGGGACACTCCGGAACTGGCTTCGCTTTCTCCAAGCGCTTGGTGAGTACTACGATGCAAGAAAGCGAGGCATTCAACAGTTTCTCGCTCGAGCCTCCGTGAAAGATGGGTCTGAGAAATCTTGCTGTTGCTGACGTCATCCTCATCATCGTCGCGGCCTTTACGCGGTCCTGATACTGGGACCGGACAGTATTATTCACGCCCCTACCCTTGAACCCTGCTTCCCTACTTCGCGACGGGGGAGTGTGGGACGGTGGGCCACAAGCGCGGGTCCTACACCAAAACGGTACCGTTGTGGCAATATTTTAAATTAATGAATATTTAATCACGTTTGCATGCATAATGAGCGCTGCGCGCCTGCCATGATTTGGGACGGGATTCTGGCACAGGGCTTAGGGGGTTCTCGGGGTACCTGGGGGAAAAGCAGCTCAGACACGTCTTTCACGTTTATTGTGGTGCGCCTAATTGTAGAAGGCGCCTAGAGTAGCCCTTCGTCACACGGCGCGGGAAGATACACTGCTGGCCAATAAAATAGGTAATTGTATGAAGCTGATACAATTTGAAGGCCACTACTAAACCAATGATCACCAAACTGACACTGTACACTAGTTTACGTCTTTTTTTGCTAAGTTGGTGATATTTATGTTAAAAGTGATAGGTGTGTTACCGCTAATTTGGACAACCGTCTGCTCCTGGTCAATAAAATAGGTAATTCGTTGTATACGCTGCAATTTCACCCGACGAAGGATATGCGAGGTGAACTAAGAAAAACCAAGCCAACGACAGATCATCGCATATCACTTTTTGCCAAAGCGGATCCATTTGGTTCGTCCAAAACGATTTGCTCAACAATAAATAATATTATTAGTTCAAAACATTAGTTCAAGTTCATTAGTTATTAGGTGGAAGTATCATGATTTGGGGATATTTTTCGTGATCTGTTATAGGTCCCCATTTCAGAGTATACGGCACGTTATGCTGCCTAACTCACAAGAAAACATGCCACTGAGATGGGCATTTCAACAAGAAAACGACACCAAGCATACGTCGAAGCTTATGAAATCGTGGTTTGATGGCAATAATGTGTCAGTTTTGCCTTGGGTAATTCAGTCTCCTGACTTAAACCCGATTGAAAACTTGTGTAATACCTTGAAGCAAAAGTTAGCTGGACAATATTTTTCAATCAAAGATGAATGGTGGCAAAAAGTGCAGCAGGAATGGTATTCCATTCCAGAAAAAAAACTGGTCAGGATTTGGTCGATTCGCCAAGAAGCCAAGCCAAGAAGAGTGCATGAAGTGTTCCAAAACAATGGCGGAAATATAATATTGACTTTTGATATTAGCAAAAGTGTAAATACATTAAAATTTGCCTTATTCACAGATGTACCTATTTTATTGGCCAGGTATTTTTAGCTTGTTTCTATTGTAATAATCGAATTCCTAGAATTTTTCACCTCTTTTAGATCATATTTATCTTATTTTTAGTAGTACTATCTTGTGCTATCATTGTAATACTTGTGCATGCAATAGGTTTTGAAACATGATCAAATAATGCAGCATAAATACTTTTATCTATTTTTTCGGCCAGCAGTGTACTTGAATTACTGTGACAGCCGCAGCAGGTTCGGTGGCTCCAGCCCAAGACATACCTAGACGGTAAGTCTTTTGCTAAGCTCTATTGAGCCTCACACACACCCACACACACGTAGAGAAGATCGTCTAAAGATTGAAAAATTATTTCGCACAGTACACTGCTTCATAAGTAGACAGTCTTTGCCCTCGACTCTTATCACAACGTCGCGACAATTGTCAACAAAATTTTGTGACTGCTGCGTTTGATCGAATTCTATCGACGAGAGTCGAACATATTTGGCAGAACTCTAGACCAGACTAGAAACATTTAAAGATGAGTAAAAACAGTGAACCAGCGCCAATTTATGCAATTCGAAACAAACTGTGACGGTTGTCAAAAGGCTGTGTGCGAAGCGTCGATGTGATTGAAGTGATGCGCGTTTGGTCCAGGTGTATGCAGCAACATTCAGCAACGGTAGGAAAAAGGAAAAACGATCAACAACGAAGCTAAGGCCATTTTTCTTTCCATTTTGATTGCACAGCGACTATGCCCGGAGACCTTGGCTGTTTGCGTGTTGCTGAAACTCCGAGCGATCCCGAGGCGAACCGGCGGATTCAGAGTGTCAGAAGTCAACCGGGTAATTAGCGGCTAATTAGCGGTCCGTTGTCTAGTCCGGCTGCGGTCCGGAAGCTGTAGGCGTATCCGTTTATGCAAGACAAGTTATCGCGCCCTCTTTTTCGCTCGTTTTTTCGGCTCATTGATCGGTGATATCCACGCGGTGACGAAAACCACGGGACCGGCACTTCATTCATTAAGTCGCACCATTACCCGGTTGCAGCCCATCGAGCATCAATGCTGAGCACCTGAGAATAAATGCCACCAGATCTGGCTGTCTACTACCGCGGGAGCAAACAAGCAGCGGTGGGGCGACTCTAGGCATTGTGCCCAGCCGTGGCAGTGGCGCCCCAGGCTCACAGTGTCTCTTTTTCCATAGCTCTTCTTTCAACTACGTCGTAAGTAAAATTAATTTAGGGTGTAAGTTGTTAAATTTAGGGACGAGAATCTTTTTACTCGTTGCGCACTGTACGACCCTAAATTGGCGAAGCATGAAACGATTTCAAACACAGTGGTCATCGATTAGGACGTCACTGAACATTAGTGCTACGGTTCATTTAGATAATGTCTACTGCTCTATCACTATTGCAGATCTGCAGAGAATTAGAATATAATTTCGAATATTTCTTTCTATTTGGTATATTGTAATATATGGCTGGAGAAAAAGTAATCCACTATTTTTGGGTGACATTTAAAACTGTATTTAAGATGTTCAGATGGTCCGACTTGTTAAAGAAAAGGTTCGATTTAATTCCGTTTGCCTAAAACTTCGCAGATGGTAATTCGAGCCATTATGTTTTTTGGTGCAAATAGGGTGCACAGTATGGGAATGGCGGACAGATTTGTTTTTAGGAAGAATCTATGGACTTTATCCAACGTTTTGTTTTATTTGCATGTGTTTTGATTAAATTCAACTTTTTATTTGTAATGCACGCGTTCAAGTATATTAAGTAAGCTTTTGTGTAAGGTGTTTAAACGCCTTAAGTATGCAATCTGCATTACACCAAGAAAAATTTGAAGCACAATCGAAGAAGCAAATATCGAATTTCTGCTACAAATCGAATGCCGTGTGAGTTTATAAAAAGATATGAAATGATCAAGGAGCTTTACGCACTCCGTTTGTGGGAATTTTGAAACAAGTAGTTATTGCCATCCAAAGTATTCAACCCATGAACTATTATTTAAACGTTGGATATAATACTTATTATCTTCATCCAACCTTAAATCGATATTATCTACTTGGTTAAATGCATGATCAATCGCAATATCGTCATTATTGTTTTCCTCCATGATACAAAAATCTTTAACTATATTAGGAAAACTAAGTTTATGCATTTTTCGCTGCCTATAACTCTATATAACTGCCTATAACTGTCTCAATATGTATGTATGTATATCCTCAGCATGAGCCAATACATTATGTACCGTAGCAGGTACGTTAAACCACTATAAAGCACTAAGAGCTTTTTATATGTATCTCTACAATATGTGTCTAATTTTGCAGCATTAACTACTTTCTGACAGCTAATGGATATAAAGATATTCCTAAACCTGTCTATTAAATCTTTAATTAAGAACAGCACTCTCACGCTCAGGATCTGAAAATATTCGACGACAAATGTTACCAGAAGTGCTTGTTTCTGATACCTACCCGAGGTTGTTAAAGATTCTTTTATGTGAAATACTTAACAAACACTGCAGAAACCTCAACTAACAATGAAGAGGTGAATGAAGCGGACTAACCGTACAACAATGCAGAAGGTTGCGGGCTAAAACCGTTTTCAAGATTATTAGCATCACTCATCTGGTTAGGCGTTGCACTACAAATAGGACAACGCATACTTGATTGATCCGTGATCACTGTTAACACTTAGTTTATCGAAATAATAGAAAAGGCATAAGGCCAATATGTTTTGTATGTCCATTTCATAGACTACAAACCCGGGTGCTTCCATATGCATCAGGAGGTGTTTTCTTAAGCCTAGCGGATGAATTGGCAAGTATATGCAAATAAAACATACTGGAAATAGTTTAAAATGGCCTAAACTTTGATTGTAATGCCTAGTTTAGTTGCGGGAGGTCGCGGGAAAAATTTGCTCCATTACCAAAGTTGAAAAACTGTATTTTTTCGTAGTTTTCCATACTAATTCCCGATAAAAGTGTACTAACAATGCAAAACGTAAACATTTGGTTATTTAATATGAAAGAAGGATTAATTACCTTTCGAATGATGTATAATATAAGAACATTACCGTTGCAGAACTGTGCTAACGATCGCGTGTTAAAGTAGCTGATAAAAGTTGGTTTTAAAGAGCCATTTTTATCACTTTTTCGACTGTGACAAATGAATTCTCGGAATCTGCACAACATGGAAGGCTAAAAATTTGTTTTTCCCATAGATAACTTATCTATTTTAGGCTAATATGACTAAATCCTCAGTGCTTGAAGTTGATTTATGACCGCCTTTTCCCCATAGTGGGGTGGCGCCCAAACATCGACCTTCTTTGTGAGTCAAGCTTTGTGCAAATGACTTTAACCTGTTCGATGATTGATCTTTAGCTTCTGGCCGATGCTCTGATTACTAACATGTCGATGAAGTATGATTATTTCTGTGATTTTATCGACATTTTCGTTGACGTGTCTGTCTAGGCTTTAACATAAAAAAAAATAAAACGGGTCAACGAAACCAAAATTACACGTAACTAGTACCTGTTAGAGTATCGGCACCATTAACACCACCACAGCGACCTAGCTTGAATTTTTGACTTTTTCTAAGAAAAACTGTAAAATGTACCCAATTCTTTTCTTGGCGACTTCCATTGTTTACCCCACCGTAACTCACAAATGAATGGAATAAACAATCAACAATGAAACCATCTTTTTGAGTGTAAGCTATAAAACAAGTCTAAACTTGAAACTGTACGATCGATATTTCACGAGATATTGATCACTAAAGTCATCGACCAAGAAAATTGAAATGGATTACATTTTCCCCAACCTTATATTTTATGAAAAATGTAATGTTACTATTAAATACACCCATAGATACACATTGTATGCACCTGTTTAGTACGTTCTTTATAGTTTCGTATTGAGTCAGTGGTATTCTGATAATTCGGCGTTCAAATAGTTTATCCAAATTTTCCGAGAATTCCCCGTTTGACTGGAAGCCATAAAAACACGTAGCACCGTTTGTAAGTGTTTTTCAAATATATGAAGCACCCATCGACACAATAATTGTTAAGCAACCAAGTTTTTCAGGTGGTAAAAAAATAATCCACCTTGCATGTTTAGTATTAGATTAGTATTTCCCGTACTCCCGCACAGTAATATAAAACGAACGATGCGATCGTAGGTACCCTTTGCCTTTAACTGATTTCGTCAACAACGCAAAATACGGCAACACTTTTGGAGCCTCCCCATGCCTGGGACCGGTCTGATGAGTCTCTTGCTGGGGCGCCCCAAACCCCAAAGCGGCTCCGGGTCGCTCGGAGGTTTGTTTCCTTGGCTTGCCTGGTTCCTCTGGTGTGTTTGTTTTAAATCGACCCATTTTATGCGACCCCGACGCTGTCACTGCCGCCCATCGCCGTCGCCGCCACCGCCGCAATCGCGAGTGATATGGCCGCTGCCGCAGTAATTGAATGGATCGTCTACAGGAACCGGCCACGGATCCGGGGGCGCAGCCTTAACAAAGACCCTGGAGCCTGGACCTGCGGAAGCACGTCCTTTGGCGTTCCTCTTCCCTGAGCTGAGGATGGCTGGATGTGTTCGTCACACACCGAAAATTACTACGTGTCCGTGGCCAAGCGGCCTGCCTTGCCTCGCCAGCCACAGGGAACCGGTGGAACCCGGGAGTCGTTCCGGAGTCGTTCCGCGCGCCCCGAAGGACTGGACCCTTCGAAGGCTGCCGTCGATGGGAAGAGCACACTAACTCCCCGGCGGCCAAGCCGGAACGCGGAGAAACGCATTCAATTGATATAAGATTTATTTATTTGTTTGCCCCAACCACGGACCATTCATGCGTCAATCATTCTCAATATGCATATAATTATAATTCTCCGCTGGATTGTGTGTCCCATGTTCGCGAGTGGCCTCTCGCCCGGCAGACGTCCAGCGCGGCCGCAAACCGCCAGACCGCGACCACGCGGGGCCTTTGCCGGGCCCGGCTTACAATGGGCTCGGGCACCACGTTTCGGGGAACGTTTTGTTTGAAGCCATGGCGATCCGGGATGGCAGGATCCCGTGGGCGCAGCGCAGCTCTATCAAGGCCTGGCGCACGAAACTTAATGAGCCTATAAGGCAAGCAAGGCAATTAGAAGAAGCCGTGGCCGTCCGATCTGATTTCCGGACAGCATGCACCGCTTCGTTCCGGAGTCCATGCTGACAACTTACTGGTGGCGCCATCTATCGCACGATCGATAGATATCTAGTCTCGAGCAGTTCATCCACAACCCCGGGAGCATGTTTTACCGGAAGGATCCTTCCGGTCCAGTCCGCAGACCAAATCCAAATCAGTCGTCCAATATCTAAGGGCGCGCTCTCCGCCAACTCCGCCATGGCCGGGCAATGAACTTACGTCGGGAGCCAGGCTGTTCCACCAGTTCACGGCTTCGCGGTCCATCAAATCAACACTCTGCAGTTGGGGGGTAGTGTTTCCCTCGTTTTCCAACCTACCACCCTCAGTGAACCACCTTTTTGGGCGAGGGAAAGAACCCGAACCCCGAACGAAAAACCCTCCCAACTCACTCTCTCTCTCTCGCTGTAGCACCGGCAGCTAGTTAATGAAATCCGCACCATAAATCATTCGGTTCGGGTTCACCCACGCCCGTGGCCTACTGAACGAAGCACCCCCGAAAGGGCTCTGGACAGAAGTCCTGCCGGGGAGGGGTGCGTTACCTTCGAAGCGGCTCTCGCGCAGGCTGCATCCGGTGATAATGATGGGCCAGATGATACCAGACGGCACCAGAGGAACCAGCGGCACGTCGGAAGATGTACGAATTTTCGGGGAACAATCCCCGATGTGATGTCAACCAGTTGTGTGGATTCGGTCTGCGAGGGGAGCGATAGAAACAGGGGCGAGAAGCAAGAGAAAGCAACCAGATTGGCCGCAAAGCGAATCCAGATACATCCAGTTGGGAACCTTGCGGGGAAGATTTGCGCTACGATCGAAAAAAAAAAACAACCCCTCTGACTATTCAGGATGGTCTCGATGAGCATCCATGCCGCTAACCAATACATAGGGCTGAAGATCTTTGTACAGTTGATGATACTGTCCATAGACAGCAAGGTAAATTAGGGGTAACTGCCTACCTGCCCATGCTGTAACCGGCCCATTTCACAATCCAAGTCCGGGACAATGGGCAAGGGGTCGCCCAAGAAAGGCCCATCTTCGTGTCGGCAATCAGCCCGGGGGTTGCGAATTAGTGTCGCAACAATGCGACGCTTATGCATCGGATGTCTGATCGTGTGTAGACTTACTGTCTGCGACGCGGCGCTGTCACCAGCGAAGAGACCAACCAACCTTTCGGATTGGGCCAATTGCGAGCGATATTCGGGACGCTCTCGTCCCGTTTGGGCAAGGCAAGGCACAACCGACCAACACTTCCCCCTTGACATGGGGTGCCGTCACGGGCGACGAGCGGTTATTTATCATTTCGTTCCAGCACTCACTTCATTTATTTAGATTTATTGCCATTGCGGTGGTGTCCGCGCCGGCAACAATGACACCCGGCATCGCCCAAAGAAGTTGCTGATGTGACCGGGCAGGGCTGTGCGGGACGTTCTGTGACGTTTGTGGGTTGGGATTTCGGACTCACACCTGGACTGTGGACACTCTCCACGCATTCAGGTCCAGTTCGGCAGTGACGAGAGTTGCAACCAGTCGATGACAGAACAGAGTCCGAGCCTTCCGCGGTACGCTGGACGTAATCAAATATCTGACGGCTTGTGGTCGGTGACTACTGCTACTACTACTTCTACAGTATCGGCTTGTATTCCGTAGAGCCAATCATTGGACCTCTCGATCTGATCGGTGTGCTTGATGTTCTTGAAAGTTGGCTGCTAGACCAGCGGACAGCAAACTGACTAATGGCGTACACATTTCTATTCTAGGGCGGCTCGGGTCGCTCTGGGACTTACCCGTGACGACACAATCCCGACGCAACGCAGGGGACACGTTCGACACGTTCAGAAGTTTGCTTTCTTCCGCCACAAGACAAGCAAGCAAGACAACCCCAATTTGTTAGCGTAGCGTCAGGGCTCGATTCTGGGGCGGTTGCTTCCCCAAATCATCCCATCAATTCGACACCAAACGGGTGGCGTGGTTGGCGGAGTGACGGCGGTGGCACTTGTTAAGTTCTTGGAAAAATCCCAAACCCGCCTCCGAAGCTAGACTGTTCGCATTCGAAACGTTTCGGAACGCTTCCGGAATAATATTTCGGAACGTTGCGAACGTGATCCACCGTCGCCCCTCGATGTTTCCCTCGAGGCACCGGATAGTCCCAGGGGAGGGAACAAAACTCGTTGCCGTAATGGACCAATCCGTGCGCTCGGCAAGGTCATTGTCGCCCCGGGACTAGAGGCTCCCGGGCAAGAAACAATACTGGCAAGTACGTCGGGCGGTCGGGACGGGAACCGGAACCGCGATAATACTCCAGAGACACCCGGCGATTCCTGATACGGCTTTGCTCCGGACCAAGCGAGTCGGGAACCCCCGCAGAACCGCGCTCCTGCCACGGAGCCACGGAGTAGCGAATATAATTTATGGGCAACGGGAGAACGCTGCCACAGCTCGAATGCTCCCTCGGGACTCGGATCGGTAGCATCGGTTTGCGTTGAAGTAGACCGCTGCTTTCACCGCCGCTTCACCATCATTCGTTCGTGGAAATCGAAGTGGGTGTCCGAACGCTGTCGATTTGTGTCAGTGTCACTTGTCGGATATTCTGCAAGGGCCCCAAATAGGAACTAGAGCCCAAAAAAAACACTACATTATAACTATACCGCTGGTAGTAGTAGTAGTAGCAGTGAGCCTTACTTCGTTTCGTTCGAAACGACCAGAGCGAGAATCCAGGTTTCGTGTTCCGGAAACCGACACCACCGGCCGTCCAAACGCAGCGGACTTGCTTCGACCCTAATGACCACCTCCGGATTCCAGATTCCATGGCCACGGTGCCGAGCCGAGGCATTAAGGAACAGAGTAGACGTTAATTGGGGCCTGGACATGGATGCGAGTGTGTGGATTCTATGCGGATATTTTTTCTACGATTACAGGTGTTGATGCTGTTTTTGGATGTCCTTGACGTAACGATCGTCTTCAAGGCTGGTCCACAACCACGTTTCAATTCAGCGACCCATCGTACTGTACTGTACTAATTGAAGGCGAAGATTCCTGTTGATGAAATGAACCCTCATGTACGTTACGATGAAGAGTGTACTAACATAACGAAAAAAATGTAGGCTAGCAGATTTTTGGAACACCCTAATCACTGGAATACCTACAAGTCAAAACCTGTGGCTGTTGGTGGGTGGCGTAATGCGTAACGAAACAAAATTTCCTTTCAGTGTCAATGGAATGTGAAACGTCAAACGGAGTCTTGGCAGAAGATTCGGCTGTCACGCGGCCTCAAGGTATGGATGTCCCGATTAAAATGGTTGTTTCGAGTTTCGCGTGGGGCAGAAAATCCTAGCCCGACGCTAAACGAGGCAGTGCTCTGCGGCAGCCCAAATAATCCGCATCACTTCCGTGCGTGAATCAGTGCGTGAAAACCGCGTTGGCAAACCCGGTTGGAATGGATTATTTGGAGTGGAGCCCAAACCTATTCACCCCGCGCTGACCGGGGCGAAGATGCGATGAAGCGTGCTTGCCCCGGACAGTGCACCGCGAATGGTTGTCATTTTATTGCCAACTCTATCGCCAGGTTCCAGCGTTCGGCAGATTCTCTCTGTCTATCTCTCTCTCGCTCTCTCTGTTCTGGGACACGGGAACTGTCAGAGGAACTCGAGCACGAAGGATATAAAACTAGAGCGCCCCATCCCGATCAATACTAATCGTTCGCTAATCTACGTTCATCTGCTCACCTGATTCACTTCCTGGCGGTTGCTTCTGCAGCTAACCTCTAATGTCTAGCGTCTTCTTAGTCTAGAGTATTAGTGTATTCAATAAGTTCTGCACCTCGATACCAGAGGGCGCTGCTATGATTCTAATTTTTGTTGTTGGATTGGTACACTCTTCAAATAAACGTACATGAAGATTCATTTCAATCTTCAATCTTCATTCTGTTTAGTATCGACGTGTCATTGGAATTTACAATGGAAAACAATGGTGGTTTTACAATGGAAAAAAATCAAGTATCGTGCAGTGATTGAAAATTTTTTTTTTGAAGGTTTAAAAGCAAAGGAAATTTATTAATCATTATTGAGAGTGCAAAAGGAGTCTCCGCCTTTAATTAGGGTGTTAAAAGAGGGGGTTCTGAGTTTAAACATGGTCGTGGTAGCCTTCAAGAAGGTCACCCAAAAAGGTGTAAGCATCAATTTTTGCGATTCGAATGGAATGTTGTTACCGGATTACTTGCAAACTGATAAAAACAATACATTTTAATTATTGTTGTAACCTTTGTAATTTAACCTTTGTTGTAACCGTATTCACTAGATTTGGCCCTTAGGGACTTCCATCGGTTTTCAGACCAAAACGAAAATCCTGCGCGGAAAGTGTTTTTCATCAAATGATGACGTCATAACAGCTATAAAAAATACTGTGACATGTCGATACTAAATGGTTTGTAAAAAAAAAGTAAGTAACCGATTGGAATTAAACTTCACAAACATTCATTTGAAGAGTGTAGCAACACAACAATAAAAAAATAAGAATCGTAGCAGCGCCCTCTGGTATCGAGGGGCAAAAATTATTGAACAGCCTAGTATGTCCTCTCACAAACCACCTCGCTGCTGCTCAAAGTAGTTCGGTGAAACCAAGCAAAGATTTTTAATAATAACGTACGCGGTGTGGCAATTAATTTCCCACACTGAGTGCGTTTTTAAAGAAGCCCAGCGCAACCAGAAGAATGAAGGAATGTTACTTGGATCTATTTATAAAACACTGACGCCCTAAGCAAAAAAAAATCAAGCATCTGCCCCCATCAGTCTCGTTGCGATTGTCGAGCAACAAAAGGATAACACAATTCGCATGCGACGAAAAAAAAGAGATGAGTACATTAAGTATATAAAAAAACTGGATGAGTGCTGAGTTGTTAACGCTTGGAAAGATGAAGATGCTGAAGATGACCAGCGTGTGCCAGTGACTTCAAAACGTGGCCTGAATGTTCACAAAGTGAGTGAAATAATTTGAAAAAAACGTCCTTAGAGTCCTGGGGTCGTTGTTGACCATCTAGGACCTAGTATGTCAATGGTATTTGCCCTCATTGATTTCATCAGACCCTAGAATAAGGGCTGGAGTACAACTTGCTCAAACCTAGCGAGAGCGGCGTTCCTAGCAATAATCTGGCGGTCGGATCAACCTATCGCCGTACGGAAACATCCGGATACCCGTAAATTGGACGTCGGCGTTGGTCGGCCCCCTCTATCTCTAATGCGGCGACCATACGCGGTGCATCTGCGGAAGACATTATTCTGATGGCTCTGACGGGGGTGTCGCCTTACACCCATTCCATAAACTATGCTTGGATTTTCTTCTGCTTCTGCGCCTTCTTTCCGATGCTCGAGCGGAAGCTGTCAAATTAAAGACAAAATTCATTGTCAAAAGAAGGGCATGTCTTGGGCCGGTCTGGGGTCGATGATAGATCAACTGTCATCTGTGCTCACCCTAGATACTTACGCCTGTCCCCGCGCGTGGTAGCTTTAGCTTAGTCCCCATCTCGCATCATCTCGTCCGTAGTGCATGCGACGTCCACAAAGTATTAGATCGAATCTTACCTACTATCGGGTGATCTGTTAAATTTATTTTCGCAGTAATCATCTGTTTTACACTGCTTTTCATAATGATAGCCTCACCCGTTTTATTCAAACTGAGGCTAAGATAAAACGCTGAACCTATTTTTCGTGAATAAGGAATCAATTAGTTTTGCAAATGAAATAATATCCATTGTTTGGTTTTCCGAAATAAAAATTATTTTGACTTAGGGAGCCAAAAAAACGATAAAACGGCTGTTTCCAAATGATAGCATCACTGGTAAAAGTCAGCATTAATTGAATTGTTAAGAAACTGACTGAGAACTTAACTGACCATTTTATTCATAAATGGGTCGTGGAATTCAATTAGGAGAAGGCGTACCATAGTGTTGGGAAGTCAAATCATGAAATAGCCTCATTACTAAAACGATCTCCAAAGGTTGTCAAGAATTACTTGAAAGATTGGATTGGAAGATTGGAAAAGATTACTTGGAACATTTAGGAGTAAATTTAATGACCTGGCCGACTGTTTCTCCAGATCTCAACCCTATTGATAATGTTTGGCGAATTCCAGTTCGACAGATCTATGCAAATTGCAAGCAGTACGAAAACATACAGACGCTTGAAGTGGCGATTAGAAATGGTTGGCGTTCCCTGTCGATGAACGTGCTAAAGAACCTATCCGAAAGTATGCCATAAACGTATATTATATCGTAGTGGAGAGACCGCCGATTATTAAATCATCATAATTTTCATTCATTTTTACTGGGTGGCCCCATTTTCTTGAATAATGCATAATGAGGCTATCAATTCGAAACAGCCGTTTTATCGTTTTTTGGCTTCCCAAGTCAAAATAATTTTTATTTCTGAAAACCAAACAATGGATATTATTACTTTTGCAAAACTTATTGATTCCTTATCTACGAAAAAAAGATTCAGCGTTTTATCTTAGTCTGAAAAAACGGATGACGCTGTCATTATGGAAAGTAGTGTATGAGGGGCTCAAACATTATAAGTTCTTTTTCTCTCGACTCTGTCGACTCGCTTACTGATCGTTTATTCATTTTTGCCGTCGACTTTGTAGGTGTGCTTGTGATCTATGGCTCTAGCCCCAGTTCCCGGTAGATCCGTTAGGTGCGCTGGTGACAAGCGCCTAGAACGCACAGTGATGCTCTATTTTTACGTAACGATGGGGGTTCATCAAGTGTTTGTATTTTAAACTACCGATTAATCGACTTTTAAAACATCAGGCTTGATTCTGGAAATTGTCAACATTTAGATTCGGCACTTTGACATTCACGAAATGGAACTCTATACTCGTGCAGAAAAATTAGCTATCGAACGCAGTACCAGTATTCAACCAGTTGACCGGCACCTTATACCCGTAACCCACTGACAATTAATTGGGAAAGGCAATGCTAGATACTAGACCATTCATCCATCTCAATATAGCACTCTGTCGCCAGAGATACCGTCGTGCTTCATTACCCTACTACCGTTTCCGGACATTCCAGGACATCCCAAGACACCCAAGACCGTGGTTGACGTCATCGTAAGTCAAAAACTTTCTCACGCCATTGTGGTGCATTGTTTACCCCTCCCCCACCCCGACAGGACCCCGGGGCACAGGGCCAGGGCTTGCTCTGGGAGGCCGTAGGAATGTCGTGGGAATTCCACAAGGCACACATCACCGGGCAGAGCAGCTAATTCGGCAACAACACAACGCTCGCTGCGTGAAGGAACATTAAAAAGGATTCTTTCCCTGCAGGCGAGAATCGGACCCGGATGTGTCCTTTCGAGACACACAGGGAGAGAGAGAGAGAGAGAAGGCAGAGATGGAGAGAATGAGTGACATAACCTTCGGGGCAACATAAAAGAAGCGAACATGGGGGAGACAATAGCAAACATAAAACCTGTGACAAGCGGATGAGCATTTTGGGAGGATTGCTCTCTCTCTCGCACACTCTCCGTCTGTCTCTTGCTCTATCCTGCCCTTCGGGCGATGTAACGTTGGGTTCGGGTACAGGGTACGCACTGTCGCTGGGTGGCAAGAACGCAGCTTTCGCAAAAATCCTTCCCGCATCCTCCCACGCCCGTCACGTTCTCGGTGTGCGTGCGCGTGTGTGCTTTTATGATTTTCGTGGAATGCGCATTTTATGCTCCGCGTGTATTATTTATGTTTCACCGCCCTCTCTCCGCGCCACCGTGATTTCCACGATTTCCAAAGTTGAAGGAACAGAGTCGTCGTAGCCGCCTTGTCGCGCGCTGGAGAGCATTAACGGAATCAAAAGCCCCAAAATGTAAGGAGCCCGCAAGGCAAGCTGCATGCTAAACAATTCCCTTCCCGGACAATCGGTCGGCGTCCGGGGAGGGGGCCGGGACGGGACGGACCACATTCATGACGCGCCCGGACGATGTTTTAAATTTTTAATGGTCGCCCAAAAGTGCCAGTGCCGCAGTTGCCAGTCGTCATCGTCGTCGTTGGGGGGGCTCCGGAATTTTCCAATGCATAGCAATGAAGCCCCCGGGAAGGGCGGAACAAGACCCACCCGAAGGCCCGCGCTTCGAAATGGCGCAGCTTAGAAAACCCTGGCTAGAATCGCTGGCAGGATGACGACTGATGCCCGAATCATTCACCGCTTCGTGGATTTCATTCATCGAAGCACAGCGAACTGTCTATTTCTGACTCCCCAGCTTCATTCACTCGGAGGTGATTCGGAGGATCACACCGGAGGAGACCGGATGCCGGCGTCCTGTGTTGCGGTGAGTCAGCTATTAATAATTCTCCAAGATAGCTCGATGCCGTTGCGATGCCCCGGGTGCTGGATGCATGTTGCAGGGGACCAACGCATCCAACGCATCGCTTTCGCGAATACGATTCGCGCGCCACAGTCGAAACTCGTCGCCAGCAGCACTTCATTGAACGCCAGGAACTGGTGTGGTCTCTGCCTGCTCTACGGGCTATTTTTGGTCCGGCTTGGTGCGGTTGGTATTTTTAGCCCGCCCGACAGCCGCCGGACTGACTGGCGGCGGTCTGTATGTGCTTCTTCGGGGACGCCCCACCATTCAGGCGTTGGTAGCTGTCAGACCGTGGCATGCATGACTAACCTGGATCTTCCGGCTCGCTACCGATATCAATGCGAAGGTTTACATACAGCAGCCCACGAGGACCGAGCTAGCAATGTATCCGGTTATCATGGGATGATGCGATTGTTGCGCAATTTGTTGCCATTTGGCAGGTCTAGCGCTCATAATGTCTTGGCCGTTGTTGGTGACTAGCAGTTCTTCTCTTGATCCCCTTGAAGAGGTTTTGCAATGCGCTTTACAAAGATGATAATCGCTTCACGGTCCATCTCCCATCTCCATCCAACACCAACTCTTCTGTTGGCCCTATTGGAATTGTGGTCCTTTCTGGTCTATCGCTAGCTTCAAACGGATCTTACTGTTTAGCAACACGGAAGCAACTCATAACGAATGGTTTCGCGCAATGTTTTGCCTCTAGCTCGTCACCAGCGCGATGTCACATCTTCATCACATTGATCAGCCATTCCTAGAGCGACTACCAAATCAACCTATGGACGACGTTGGTGTCTCCTCTTACGAGCGTCTATCTGCTGATCTGACGATGTGTAAGGATGTGCTGGGTGTGCACCCAACTTGGAGTTGGAGAGGTTTGGCAATCATGGCAC
Source organism: Anopheles bellator (assembly GCF_943735745.2). NCBI lineage: Eukaryota > Metazoa > Arthropoda > Insecta > Diptera > Culicidae > Anopheles > Anopheles bellator. The sequence continues at coordinate 5,599,195 of NC_071287.1, read as the reverse complement.
CCCCGTGAGCAGTTTCCCGCTCCGAAGGTGGCCCATTAGGCAGTCGTTATTTAAAAAAGTGTCGGTCTTGGACGGATGGACCAACTCAAACCAATCGTCCGCCGTTAGTCCAGTTGGCCCCTGGTGTACCGCGTTCCGTACCGCGTTCTGGTGGCAGACCCCGAAGGCTGGCCTCCGTTTTGGCTGTTTCGCGTTTCTCACCTCACCCCAGCCAAGCGGTCTGCCCAAGTATCTGGGCTGTCGCTGGCGGCACCGAACCACCGAATTGGAATTTCGGAGCCGACACCAAAAGAGACACCAAACAGAAGGAAAGAGAAACGAAAAGAAAAAGCGGCAGGAAGAAAACCGAACCGTGCCGAATTGCTAAACGCTGCCACCGGAAAGGGAAAAAAAAAGATTAGCCAAAAGGTGTCAATAATAAGTGTCGGAGGATCTCATTTCCGCCGACATTGGATTCCCCTCTCCCCCTCCCCACCCCACCAACCACTTCCTGTGGGTTTACGAGGGTAGCTGTCAGAAAAACAGCTAAATCAAGGCTCTCGGACTCCAGGCGGAATCGTTTACAACCCAGCGGACGACCCGGCGGAGGGCTTTTGTCAAACGGACCGACAATAGACAGACAGAGGCCGGACTCCTCTCTGTCGGTCCGACCGAAGGAGAAAGAAGGAAGCAGGGGCGGGAGAGAGGCACGGGATGCGCACATACCTGCATTACCCTGGCCTAGCCTGGCCTGGCAGCTGCATTCGTCCTGATTAACGTGCCCGTCCCGGGGCCTCAGGCGACCGGGACCGGGAACTGAATGACGACACCGACGATGATGCAGCCCGCGGAATCGACCGACGCAACGAAATCGTCCCCCTGACCTTGGCCCCGCTATCCCTTCGATTCGATGGACACACCGCCCCAGGTGGCTGGTCTAATAGACAGCACAGGACAAAGGTCCGTCGAGGCCAGGATCAACTAGCGAATGCACGAATTAAACATCCGGACCCGGATCCGGAGGTGAGGGCCCTAAATACTACTGGGTCAATAATAGAGCTACTAGTCCAACATTTATTTTGTTTTGTTAGCACCATTCTTCGTATAAACGTGTGTAAAGATTCATTTCGATCTGTCAATTCAAGCCACTGTTTACAAGCCAGCTGTCACAGTGTGTTGTGTTTTTCTCGATCAAACCACAACATTGATCGAACAGCTTGGTAAAGAACTAACACAGAACGGTCTGTAGCAGACAGCAGAGCCTACAGTCTATTTGTTTGTCGGTGCTTTATTGATTTACTTCGTTTGCTACACTTTTTTGTGTATTCTTTCTTTTTAGGGAATCCCAGGTTTCAGGATTTCGGTGCCCCGGTGGTGGTTGAATGTATTCTCCGTCGGCAACTACTTTGTTCGATCGGCAGGCGGCGAACACTGTGTGTGGAACGGAACGGACCCGTGGAATACAAAGCCTTGAGCCTTGAGCCTAGAGTTTCTCACCGCACCGAGCCGCGCTTCAAGGCGTAAAAGGTGAAGCTGAAGCGAAACTGAATGAAGTCCTAAGCCCGGACCCCCCCCGCGGCTCATGAATGAATACAAAGTTTTCACTCCTCATTATCCTTCGTAACGGGGGCCTGCCACACCACCGGGGGTTTGCCCCGGTCCCCGGCGGGACAAAAGCGAGCGATTTTATGCTCGCTTAGACCCCGATCCGGAGGAGGACTCGGCGGTGACTTTTCGACCGATTTCCGTGACCAGGATGAACGGATTTGACAACCCCAGACAAAGTGTCTCGCTCGGCTAGCCAATCGACAGCCATATACACGGACTCCAGGCCGACCCAGACCAGGTGCAAACGGGTGCATAGGGATTCGGGGCCGAGGTCCCGACCACACTACCTCCCAAGGGGAATTTTGGGCCATTTAGCCGACGCATCGCCAAGCATACTGCGGGACAAAAAGAGGACATCTATTCGTTACCCCAGCAGTAGGTGACAAATTCTTGGCCACCCGTCGTTCGTGCCGGATGGGACCTCCAAATACGAAGCCGCGGATCGTGGTCAGTGGACACTCGCGTGGACTGGATATTGGCCGGTAACAATTGTCAACATCCTAACGGGTGTTGCCGACGGGATCCGGCATCTCGGCAACATGTTGGGACATGTTGTCCCGTTGGCTGACGGTGATGGAAAGAACCGAGCCACGAGCAACAATACCCCCCGGTTCATCCCCACTCCCTTGAGTTGGGGCGTAGTAGGGATTAGGCTCTTAGGGGATGCTCCCAGCAAAAACCGCGCCTTGGACGTGGCTACTTTCGCTTTCTGCAACGCGTGTCCAGCTCCTCCAGTGGTCCAGAGTGGGACGCAAAACGGTTTGTTATTTGCCGTCGCAGGTCCACGCGGAAGCCTTGCTATTTGACGCTCTCGTTCGCGGCCGACCATCCATCTCGCGGGCTTAGTTTGGATCTTAAACGGCGAGGGCGTTCTTAAGTCAAGCCGGCCGCCGCTTCTCGATCCCATATTTCTCCAGCTTATCTCTGATTGGCCGCCGACGAGTGTTGGTGCTTTCAACAACTTATTTATCGATCGGTGGTTCGATTTTCTCACTCTCCTCACATATCATTATTATTCGCGCGCCCCGGGTGCCATCTTCACCGGGAGTGGGAGGCTGTTCAAAGGATTTCAAAGATCCCCACTCCTCGAAGCCGAACAGAGGGGGGTCGGCTGATGTGCGAAATAAAACTCTCGCTCACACACTCTCTCTCCCTCTCTCTTTCTTTCTCTCTCTCTCTCTCTCTTTTTCTTTCTTTCTCTTTCTAATTTCGCGCTCTCTCTACGCACCTCGTTCGTCGTCCGGCAATTTTGAAGAGTCCGGGTCTCGCGGGGTTCAGGGTGTTGCGTGCGATGCGAATACGAAATGAGCGATAAATCATCATCTTCCCCCCAGCGCGGCCGCCGCCATGAAATGCTGGCAGCCTCTTGGTCCCCCGCCGCACCCCAGCCCCGCAGCCCCGCAGTCCCCTGATTAATGTTGGCCGACGGCGGGCGCCGTATTTCATGATTAGACTCGCTCGATAGCACCACCACGCCGACCGTCCGGCCGGGCCCAGGCCCCAGCCAGCATCCACCCAGCCAATCCCCACCCCACCCCCTGAGAGAGAGAGAGAGAGAGAGAGAGAGAGAGAGAGCGAGAAAGATATTATTGGATTTGGGCGCGATTTGGTCGTCACCAATCGAGGGTGTAATTAACTTGCCCTTTAGCGGCGCCGATAAGCAGCGTTGGGGAGCCTCAACTTATCCCGGAGGGGTTTCATTTCCGGTGGCCGGTGCTTATCATTCACTCTAGTGTACGTGACATATTCTTTTTTTTGTTCCCCAGCCCAGGCGAACTCAAACGTCTCCTGGACCGAAATCCCCCGACTGTGGATTGGCTTGGTAGGTTTGCGGAACTTCTTCGGACGTTCCAGTTCCGGCGGCAGCAAAGGTTACAATCGTGTCAACCATAGAAAAAACAAAGAGCAGGATGCTGTGCGGCGATCGTCCGTCCAGTGGCTTGTCCAGAGTCCTGCAGCACTTCTTCGTTTTGTTTTTTTGAAACACTTCCTACCAAAGTACCAGTTCCGGGTATAAAGAGTACCGGGTGTAGCTTAAGCTCTCGCCTAAGCTCGGGTCGGGTCGCCTCTACATTAGTGTGCGTAAATTTTACTGACTTAACATAGTTATTTTTTTGCACACTTCCTTTATTATTGAAAAAATACGCAGGGAGGGAACAAAAAACACGGAGCCGATCGTGTGCGGTTGTCGGTGTACTCCTCACCATAAAGACCCACAGCATAGCCGCAGCAACATAAAAGTGAACTTAAAAAGAAAATTAGCCGACGGACGCACACAACGCATGAAATTTGTGCAACGAGAACGAGAATTGAGGACGAGAATTGAGCAATAGAGCGATGGTGTCTCGGTAGATACAAAAAGAGCGGCAGAGTTGTCGGGAGTCGGGCGAAGCATAAAGAGGCAACAGGCGGACGGACGAACGGGCTGAGGACCTGGGCCTTTGACGGACCCACGGGTGACACAAAACGGAAATCTGCAACACCCAGCGTGAGTGACATTTGAGCTCAGGCCAACCAGCCTCGCCGATCTTATTCAATTTATTCCGACCGACCGACCGACCCGCCGTTTTCGCCATCTCCGCAACACTCCCGACGGCGGCGGCCGAACCGTAATGGATACCTACACAAAGACACACACTCTTTGACACAACAGCAACCGAAAAAAAAAGATAAGAAAAAAGTCAAGCTAGAGTTTGGCGGGGGGGGAGGTGTGGGATGCACTAGAGCTACAAGGTCCTGGCCCAGGGTCCTAATGGATGTCCATAATTTGGTCAGTGAACCGATGTGGTCGAAAGGCTAAAAAGGAGTGTGCGATTAAGTAGGGCTAGGGGCGAACTTTCATTCTCTAAAACAAAACCGAAAAGACACAGAAGAACGAACGAAACGAACGAAATGAAGGAAGAGAAAAGTTGAAAGTGAAACAAAACAGGAGGTAACAGAAATGCAAGTGTTATGCGAACCGAGCAAATAGGAGAACTGAATTAGAATTTGGTCTCCGATCCGGAACCGTGGATACTTTGTTTTTTTAAGGTTTTAAATTGGTTCTTTATTAGACATATAAATGCCTGATTACATAAGACTACAGAGATATTTTATATTGGGATTGCAGTTATTTAATAATACATCGTTCAATAAGTCCCGGGACTAACTATGAAATGTTTGAAATGAAAACTATGAAATAACTATGTTATGTTTCGAGTTACATCAAATTTTGACAAATCTTATCTGAATGCAGATAATTCTGAACCTTGGTATATAAATGGCAATATTAGCGCCATCTCTACGCTAGTCCTGGGACTTATTGAACGATCTGTTAAGCCTTAGGCATCTAAATGATTGAAATGAAAATGTTTCGATTTAAATCTATTTAAATGATATGTTATGTCACGTGGCATTGAGTTGTGTTATCCTACTTATATCTAATAACTAACAATACTTTTACAACTACTTTCAAAACATTAGATAATTTGCTCTCCAATTGTTGGATGAATAGACTTATTGCATCTATTGATTAGGACCTGTTTTATTTTATTAATTTCGAACGATAGTCTGCGCCCCAGTATGGTTTAGAAGCAGATTCGTTGGTGTTCTCCAGTTGTTAGTGGATACTTTGTAGTTATTACCACGTTACACCCCGTTACAGGACACTCCAGAATCAGGTGTCGATCATCAGTGCCGGTCCAAGACTTCTGCGACAAAACTCGTCAGTTCACCGTTATGCCCGATCTAGGGTTCGCTCAAGATACATTCCACACGCAATTCCAACCGTTTGTCACACGCATATATTCCCTAGAGGATCTAGCCTACACAGGTTAAAAATAGCACCAGCGATCGCAACGCGAATAGGCATTAAAACTGCCCGATAAATCTGCATTCGAGCAGTTGAGTTTTTCACGAACTCAAACTCCACGACTCCAAGAATGGGGCAGTAGGGACACCGAAAGTGGGGGCCGGCGGCAGAAGAGGAAGGGTCGGGGCCGCACGTCGAAAAAAATTCACCCGCAAATTGCCGTTCGCAAGGTACAGTCGATAAATGGACTGGAGAAGAAGAGCGCGAGAGAGAATGCGGCGCTTCAAGGGTGT
>NC_071287.1:5535148-5593325 GCF_943735745.2 Anopheles bellator | reverse complement strand
GACTGGAGAAGAAGAGCGCGAGAGAGAATGCGGCGCTTCAAGGGTGTGCACAGGCACGAGCCAATCCTTTTGATTCCCCCCCATTCTTCTCGAGTCCCCCTCCCCCCACCACCCCCCATTGGGGGACGTTTGATTTTATTTATTTATCGATTGTGGCACATTTACATTTAAATACGAACCATAAATAAACCATTTCATACTACTACAATCTCCACCTACCACCCTTCCCCAACAGACATTGATCAGGATGCTCATTTTTTTGGGGAGTTTTTAGGAAACACCACCTTTTCGATCTGTCTATTGGATTTGTTCGGTTGATGACCGCTTAGAATTGCAATATTGCGGCACCCCTAATGAATCAGTCGACTGACACTGACGGGAGCGCTTGTAATAAGATATGAAGAGGGCAATCCCCAATCCATGACCGGCGTACCATGTTAGGGATAATTGAATAATGGCAGGAAGTAATGTCCCAAGACCAACTAGCAGTTAGCACGCAGTCCACAGGTTCAAGTTCAAGATTAGATAGTAGAATTTACACGAATAAGCGCTATTAGGTTTTTGGAGTGTTTTAATATATTTTCTTTTTTCTTTTTCCTCTCGTCAGCCCTATCAGAAAATTCGCGCACAATCGAGCAGTTTTTCTTCTCCACCGACACCGACCGACCGAATAATAAAAATCTGGCAGCCGGGCGACCAACACTGCCATCTGGCACTGGAGCGTGGTAACGTGATTTATGTAGGGCAGCGCCTTCAAGAAAAAGAAGCACACAACGACGAACACATTTGACAAATTGAGTTTTATTTCAATTGTCTTCGGCACCGGTTTCGGCGCCGCGCGTGTCCTCGACGCCCGCACCGGCCGAACCTTGCGGGCGCCTTCTTCAGAAGTCATATTTTAATCTCCTCCCCTTCCCCACCCAGCACGAACCAACCGTCCACCGCCGGCAGCGGAATGAATAAATAGCTCACTTATTAGCGAATCCACCCTCGTTCGCCTTCGTCTCGAGCAGCGGCGGCGAAAGAAAGAAGGAAGGAAAAAAAAAAGAAACGGAAACACGTAACGATGCAGAACCGATGGAGCTAACAGGTTGAAGGATGATTGCCACCCACTCTCTCGCCTCCCCTCCCCGCGCCCGCGCCACCTTCCAGCTGCCTCTCAACAGAGGCAAAGCAACAACAAACCTAACCAAAAACAAAGAAAAGAAAAAAAAAAGAGGCCGTGACGTTTCCCGTTCGTCGTCGCGAGCGTTCAGGCAAATTGATTGTCATTTCAATTTAAATTTATGCAGATGAAGTCAATCCATCCTTTCTTCGCCGTCCGGCACGGTGCCCGGCGCCGGGTGACGGACAGCTTGTCCTGCCCGGCTTGAAGGCTTCACCTGCCACCGGCCCCGAACACACCGTTGCACCCGCAGCAGCAGCAGCAGTCATCGCCGGGGCTTCGACAACCCCGGTGACAAATGGGATATCCAGAGTGGCGCACTGAACATCGCTCCGGTTTCGGTGCCCCGACGAATGAAGAGATCCTCCCAGATCCGGTACGGACGAAAATGAAAGTTTGTGGCTCATGCGCTGGCTGCCCTATTAGGACGTCCTTCACTCTCGTACAGCCTCCGTTGTTCGCTCTCTTCGCTGGCTAGAAGTTGACGGCTGAAGTCTAAAATGTGTGGCCCAGCAAACGACTGGTAGACGGGGCTTCTGGGCAGGGCTGCCTTAATTCCATTCCACTCGCGTTAGTGTTCACCGAAAATCGAGCACCATCGACCTGGAGCACCTGACCTGCCGCAATCTCTGGTGTGCAGTTGAAATTGAGGTGACATACAAAATCTCTTGATGGTCGCGGCAACTAGGCGACTGGATCCTATGGATTCCACATGGTCAACTCACAGGGCACTGACACTTTATTGTTTTCGAATATCTGTCCGTCAACCGAAGTGTCAAACTTTTAGTGGAATGTTTGCCAGAAAGAAAATGAATTAGAAAATGAATCGTTGAACAGCTTAGAACAACGTGTGAAAATTATCAAAAGTTACAATATATTCAATATTTTTACGAAAACAACCAAAGGAGGTCCACTAACGTCAACTCTGAGGGATACCTCGCAAATGATAACAAAAATTTGTTTTTGCTTGCAATTGAAGATACGGACTTAGAAGATGTATGCTTTTAGCAGGACCGTGCAGAGGAAGGAAGTCTTCTATTGATGCTATAGACGTGATATGTCGGTAAACATTGTAGGCTCCTAGAGAAAAACAGAGAGTTACAAACATCATAATTCCGATGTATGTAAGTCTCTACTTTTTTAGATAAGTTAATATACAAATGTGCACAATCGCACATGTTCAACGCTAAACATTTTTCACTTTTGATGTTTAGTATCACAAATACAAAAAAAGAAACAGATTCCTTTTGCCGCTGTGGCTGTGGCCCTTTCTCACGCAAAGAACGTTGGCCATGGTGAACATTCTTGTGCATTTTGGAATTTCGGCCATTTTGAGTGATTAGTAAATTTTTGGCAACTGTTTTGCTTGGACGAGTTTTGGCTCAAATCTGGCTAGGCGTGGCCACATGTGTTAAAATTAAACGTTTAAAGTTTTTTAGCACAATACACGTCTAATCTGCTGTTCGCGAGGACTATGCTCCTTGGGCTCCGGAAGAAAAAAAATCAAATATTACATTTGGCCAAGTATTTGCTGTATGCTTAATACTTCTTGCTTAGCCTTGCGGTAGTCAATAAACACTGCCTTATTGATTTTTCAGCCCTTTTCTCAAACCTTAAGAAGTAAATTTAACATAAAATCTTGTTCCGTAAAATTTTTCCGGAGCAACCTTGCTCATTTCGGCTGCTCAAACGCACAACGTTCGACGAACCATTGATTTTCATGCGATCTAGCGTCATTGGTGCATTCAATGCAAATGCTGCTCGATCTGCCAGGCAACATTTGCGCATGGAACGTGAGAGATGGGACACTCTCGTTGCGGAATGAAAAAGCTGCACCATCGTGGCGCTGATGCGTCTCTCTGGGCTGAACGACTGTGCTTTTTCATTCGAAACGAATCGTGTCAATCGTAAAAGCAGCTCAATTGAGCCTGACACCATTTACCCGGTGTGTCGCACCAGCAATGCAAGGATTCTCGCTGTTCGATGGTTCCGATGTTTTAGAATTTCCACCACGCTGGGGGCTCAAAGATGACAAACATTTGTCCTACACACCCTCTAAATTGTAGTGTAGAAAACAAACTCCAACCTTTCCTTTAAGCTACTAAACTGAACAAAAATAACCAAATAAAGGAAGCAGTCTAGACCAGTATTGGGTCGGGTATTATTTTTTAAAATAGTTTTATTTTACAGTCAGATCTCAAGTCAGTCTTTTTACATATATATGTACAACACAGCAGCTCGGGTGGTGCCGGGTGAAATCCGCTAGATGCTTCGAATCGGTATTCGAATATTCGGTTTACTTCGGCGTTTCGAACCGTTTTTCGGCTTTTCCCAACATACCTAGCTTTCATCTGTCTCGCTCTCGATTTTCTCTATCTATCTCTCTCTCTCTTTCTCTCGCCCTTCTCTCCCTTTCATTCTCTTTCTTTTATTCCAATCTATTCTAGGTTTTGTGAGCTTTCCCATTATCTATCCCTCTTTATCGGTTGTCCAGCTGGTGAACTGGTTCGGCTGGTAGTGCGTTCCGGAGTGTCAGAAAAATGAGCTGAGCATATCTGTGCGTATCTATGCGATTTGTCCGTTTTTTTTTTTACAATTTACGAAAACTACTAATGCCATCTTGAGCCATACCGCACCGCCGCACGTACATACACAATTCGCTAGTACCTCCATTCCATTTATCCTAACGGCTTAAATCACTCCCTTTCTTCTTGTGGGTCTCGCCTTTTCCGTTTGCTTTCCTTTCTTCGCTCTCTTTGCTCGATCACCCCGTTTTTTGTACAGCAAACAAAACGAAAACCGCATTTCGCTAGTGGTAAAGCCCTGTATTGCGTTGTGCTGTTAAGATTACTCCCGCACCTTGGCTCTGCGGTTCTGCTCGGCTCGGTTTCTTCCACTCTTCTGCTCAACCACTTTTACTTCCCCGCTTCGAGAGGTGATTGTATAGTTTTGTGCAAAGTTGCCTTCGTGTTGTACTCTTTTGCTCGCCCTTCGCTTCGCTTCACGTTTCCCTCACTCTTGCTCCGGTTGTCGGCTTTTAGTTTTAAAGATTTTTGGTCGATTTGGCGTTTCCTTCCTAAATATCCTGTTCGATGTTTTCCATTCTTCTACCGTCTATATGTACACACCCCGCGGTCTATCCACGCTGGATTCTGGACCTATGTTCTAACCATCGCGGCCAAGTACCAAGTAGAGAAGAAAAGTTAAAAAAAAGGATATACACGTCCGGGCTGTCTGCTAGTCACACGCTCACAGGCTGCAGAGCGCGGAAGACTTTCCCACATACACACGCACACACACACACACACACTACTAAGACTAGTATTTCTTGCTTTCTACGCTGGATCTTGACCTGCGTGTGTGTGGGTGGGGGAGCAGTGTGTAAGTAAGTGTATAACTATTTACAGCGCTGGATGGTTAGGAGTCGCGATTGAGTCCAGCGTCCAACGCGGTCCACCGGCCCACCCTCATCAGACGTGCAAGATTTTCGGCAGGATCTCGCTCTCGATCAGTAGCTCGCCGTCCTCGGCCACGGCCGGCTTCTGGGCGACGGCCAGCATGACGCCGATTAGCGACAGGAGCACGAGCAGCAGGAGCGCCACGAACCCGCCGAGGATGAGGAGCTCCTGGGAGGTGCCGGGAACGGGACCTCCACCGAACGGTGGTGCCGCGACAGCCATCACCTCGCCATCGTCGTCGACGCTCAGCTCGTCATCCGGTGGCGGACCAACTGTTGAGGTGGATGCGATCAGCGCTTCGCTCGTGTCGACCAGCAGCGACGCCGACCGAATCAACGCGTCCGTCTCCTGCGTAGAGCGAGAAGTTGAGTTGGGGTACGAGGGCACGAGGGCGACGAGGTTTACTCGAGCGTCTTACCTTGTTGCGGCAGGTGACGTGCACGTGGTACTTGGTGTTGGGCCACAGCGACAGCTCCACCTTGAACGTTTCGGTTAGCAGGTTACCGGTCAGCCCGCCGCCCAGGATCTCCCACGATACCAGACACTGGTGGTACTGCTGCAGCTGGTCCGGCATCGGCGACCGGCGCGGCGGGGCGGACGTCGTCGTGGCCCGCTCGGGCTGCGCTCCTGTCTCGGCCCGTGAAATCCGGACCAGGCGCTCCACGTTCTCGGTGGCCGCTAGCTGGGTTGCCCCGTCGGCCCGGGTCGCCAGCGGCTGGTGGCGCACCAGCTCCGCCGGAGTCGTCCACTCGAGGCCCGCCGTCACCACGGACTCGTTGCGCACCAGGCGCACCAAGCTCAGGAGCAGCCGGTGCGCCAGCTCGTTCTCGCGCCGGACCTGGTTGTGTCGGTTGCACACGTCCCAGCACTCTAGAAGAAAGGACCGGTTAGAGGTACGCGCGACGTGGACTCCCAGGAATGTGCCCCTGCCCGGGCGCGTCCTGGTGTGTGTGTGTGGGTTTGTGTGGTTATGCTGCTCATAAATCTACGCCCCTGGGGCCCCGGCTACCTGGCGGCCCCCCTGGCGGCTGACATACTGATTTCATATTTCGGATTCCTTTCCGATCCAGTCTCCCGTGTTCCAGTTGTTTTCCCCAGGAGGAGTGTGTTTAGAACCCGCAGCCAGCTATGCCTTGTTTCTCTTATCGGTTTCGAGCCCGGCTTTTTGTCGTTCACTTTTTGTTTCTTCAGCTAAGCCCCCGGCAGCAGCAGCAGCGGTGATCCGATTTACAAACAACCACAAAACAGAAGAAAACAGGCCCTACACGTTTCGGGCCGGTTCTTGGACCTTCACAGTCCAGCTCGATCCTTTGCGTCTTCTGGTTCGTTCGTTCGTTCGTTCGTTTGGTTCGCGACAAGGTTGGGATGGTATTTTACTTTTTCTTATCTTTTACCTTTCGGTTTCGGTTTCCACCTGTGTGGCGGCAGGTGGTTTTTGAGTTGAGGGTTCAACCAAAGGGACGTGTGGAAAGGATAAGAATTAGAAAACCCGCCCGCAACACCAGGAAACCCAGAAAACGAGGAACTACCGTACCGGTCTATCAGTTGCTCTAATTCAAACGATTAACACCGGAATCCGGAATCTTGCTTGGGGACCTGAGTTAGCGTTAGGATATTTTCGAGGGACTTTTTGACTTTTGGGAACCAATTAAAATCAACGCACACCATCGATCGACCATAATATTGCTTGGCCACAGACGTCGCTGTCCAGTAAACAAAACAACATATCCAATCCGCCACAAAATCCACGAAACAGTCGGAGTGTCAACCACTTGCTTTTAACAGTGTCAGTGTTTTAACAGTGTTTTAACCAAAATGCTTTTAACAGTGTCAGTGGGGCAGCCTTAGGCGGAGCACTGAGCAGAGCTGGAGTGCCGCAAGGCCTACTCAATATCATCGGAAGCTACTTCAGCGACCGAGGGCTCACCTACGAGACCGACAACGGACAAGCCAGGCGCCAGATTACAGCGGGAGTCCCTCAGGGATCCGTTCTCGGTCCTACCTTGTGGAACAGCTATATATATAAAAATGGTCTATATTATAAAAATGCAGCTCTGTTTTGTGTGTGGTTTATATAGTTAGTTAGTTTATAGTTAGAAATCCCTCACTCCCCTCTTTCTTTCCCCTCCCTTAAATAAATTAACAGTTAAAAACATTAATTACTCCACAAGTTATGAATTAAATTTCATCAAAACATGCACAATAATTGCACAATAGTTGATGGTCACCTGAGAAACCGTGTGACAAAATTTGGTCCTTACAGAACGAGGAGAACGGGTGGTCCTCATACAACCCCAATCCTTAAAATACGTCCTAGGGCAATATAGGTATCATTTATTAGGTTTTGGTGGTCTCTAAATCGATTGGTTTTACTTAAAAGCCTTTTCCTAGATGCTGCATAACCACGCGGGACCACCCAGCACTAAACGGCAGCTACTGGCGACACCCTGAGTGCGACGGACCGAGCGCGAAGGGCCGAAAGGACCACGACGTTTGCTCTGTGGCAGGCTGCGGCATGGCAGCGGCATACAACACCAGTTGCTACTTACAGTGGACCAGGACAATCATACCAACGATTGAGCCGTGGGTGGTGAGGAACCACGCTGAGGTAGACTTTTATCTATCACAGGTACTTTGTGGCCACGGATTTTTGTCAGAGTTGCGGTTGCGGTTGCGCAGACCACTGTGGATCGACATCGGACGAGCCGAGTAATGAGCCGCAAGGAAGCACGACCGCGGCTTAAAACAGCGACAAACCAACAACTATGCGACGCTGGCAGATAGCGACAAGTGAGAAAGGATAACCGAGCGGGAAAAATTGCTGACCGGGACGAGATCGACCCACGACCCTTTGTGACGCACGCTAGACTAGTAAGACGCACAAAGGGCTTAGAGAGAGGGACAGGGGCAGGGCAAGTTCCGTGAATAAAATGTGCCTGGGCATGTGCCCGCACGAAAGCAACAAAAAAAGGTCGGAGTGTCAGTGTAGTCTAAACTTCTTCAACCCGGCGCTAGTATAGAAACATCGCTTACCATTGAGCACTCGCGCTGCTGTGCGCAGAGAATATCCTTGATGGAACGCTGCAAAATAGAGGACAGAGAGAGACAAAAATGCATTAGTACCCTAAGTGTAGTGAACCCCGGGACGATCAGCGACGACGACGATGATCCTATTTTTTGTTATATTGGTACACTCTTCAAAGAAACTTATGCAAAGTTTCAAATAAATCTGACACCATTCAAATTAGTTTTGTACAAGCCATTTAGTATCGACATGTCACAGTATTTTTTACATTAGAGAAAATCAATTATTGTGCAGTGATTTAATTTTTATTTTTGAAAGAAACGCAACGGAAATTATGAACGAATGTTGAAAGTGTATAAGAACTCTTCACATTTAGTTTGGTGGTTAACAGAGGGATTTCTGAGTTTAAACGTGGTCGTACTAGCCTTCAAGACGATCCATGTTCAAAACGTAAAAAAAACAGACACAACAACTGAAATCGTAAAACAATACAGGATACCATAATGAAAAATCGTTGAATCACTTAAAGGGATTTAGTATAAGACCTAGCCATCTCATTGAGCAATATAACCAATATTTTGATTGAAGTTTTGGTTTCCTAGAACGCATTCGAATGCATCTTTCTTGACAACATTTAAAGCGTTTTCGATCGGATAAAGTGGGTTTTTGTGCATCAAATCATCACTATGGATGAGACATGGGTCTCTCCCTATGATTCTGAATCCGACCAAGAGGCTAAGGAGTGGTATGAACCTGGTTCTTCGGCTCCAAAACGAATTCGTCCAGAAATTGCCTAAAAAGATGTTAACATCAGTTTTGTGGGATGCGAATGAAATTTTGATAACGGATTACATGCCAACTGGTAAAACAGCAAATTTTGATTATTGACTACTGAAAGAAAAAAACTTGTGTAAAAAGGCCCTGTTTATAGAAGAAAAACATCCTCTTTCATCAAGGCAATGCACCCTGTCACAAGAGCATTTCGAAAATGACAAAAATCCTTGAATTGAAGTTCAAATTGAGGGAGTATCCACCATATTCAACAAATTTGGTCCCTAGCGACTTCCATCAGATTTAAAACCAAAAATATCGTGCGCGGAAAGCGTTTTTCATCAAAAGACACCAAACATGACATGTCGACACTAAATGGCTTGTAAAAAAAATTTAGTGACCGATTGAAATGAAACCTCACATAAATTCATTTGAAGAGTGTAACAATATACCAAAAACAAAATATGATCATAGCAGCGCCCTCTGGTATCGAACGTCAAAACTTAGTATACAACCTAGTATATAAAATATATGAACATTAGGATAGCTAAAAAGAAATCCATTATTTTCTCGGTAGACGGCTGTAGTGGTTGGTTTATGCTGTTTTTTTCTGGTTTGATTTATGCGCTGGATTCCCTGTTCCATTCAGTTCTCAGTTACTAGCGTGTTAACAGTGGAAGTCAACTAAGAGAAACAGTTTTCTGAACGGTTGTTACTCTAACTTTGACAAAGGTCTGCAGGTTGATAAAATGTATACTGACTTCAAGGCAGCATTTGACAGAGTTTCTCATCTGTTATTGTCCGCCAAGCTGGCCAAATTGGGTGTCTGAACTTTGCTCGTGAGTTGGATTGTGTCTTATCTGTCTAATCGTGTCATTCATGTTAGGGTTGATCAGACCTAGACCTCTGTTTTCACCAATGTCTCAGGCGATCCTCAAGGAAGCAATTTCTGGTTCGCTATTGTTTTTGCTATTCATCAATGACCTGACTCTTCGGCTTCCTTCTGAGTGTTACTTAATGTATGCTGATGTCCTGAAATTGTTTCTATCTGTCTGCAACCCGTCTGATTGTGTTTATTTGCAATCATTACTTGAACGCTTTGTTCATTGGTGTGATTGCAATCACATGTCACTGAATGTCGATAAGTGCCATGTCCTAACTTTCTGAAAAAAAGGGCCCTGTTATGGATTCGTATCGCATTGGCTCGTCAGTTGTTCCGCGTGTAGATGTCATCCGTGACTTAGGTGTAACACGCTATCAGTGCTGGGTTGATCGTATTGAGGCCAAATAGCGAAAGTTCACAATGATCGCTGTCCGTAGACTTGGTTGGTATGCGGTGGATCAACCTTTACCCTATAAAACACGCTCCCTTCTACTTGAGCTACGTTCACTCGAGCACCGTAGACGGTCAGCACAGGTTGAGTTCTCATTTAAGATTGTGACCTCACGTATTGACTCGCTAATACTTCTGTCTCATCTCAATTTTTCGGCTCCTCCGGCCTCTCGTCGTTACTTGACTTTAATATGTCCTTCGATCGGTTCGATTTGATGTTTTTGCTTTCATGTCTTCATGGTAAATGTTTCGTCCTTGTTACTGTCGCCTGTGTCTTCCTTATATATCGGTTACCTGCTTCGTTTTTGCGTTTCGTCAGATTGATTAATTTAAGTTCTAAGTTCTACGTTAAGTTGCTATTGTTAATTAGGGTAAGTTGTCCGTTGACTGTTCTTTTACAAATAAACAAACAAATGAAAATTTGCTGCATTTCAAGTTTTTCTTAGCCGAGTTAGCCCGGAATACGGCTATTCTAAAGTGGAGGAAATGCCACAAAGTGTTTAAGATAATCTTGTTAATCTTGATAAGTTAGATTACGTTAAATTCATAAATACGGCCCTGTTCGTTCTTCTAAGATAAAAAAAGGTTTTCTTTGATAACAGCCAGAAACAGCCAGAATCGGCCAATAGAAGAGGTGTTGTGGTGTCGCCATAAACTCCGGCAGCTTGCTGCTTGGCAAATTTTATTCCACATCCACCGTATAGTACGGAGTGTGCACCAACTGATTATCACCTTTTTCACGCATTGCAAAACTTCGCATTGAGTGATAAGAAATTGCTATCGAGAAAGGATTGTGAAAAGATAGATTGCTAGAGTTACCAAGCTAGTGCTAGTTTGATCCACAAAATATGAGGTAGGCTAAAAAGAAATCCATTATTTTCTCGGTAGATAGCTTTAGTGATCGATATCTCGTGAAGTATCGATCGTACAGTTTCAAGTTTTAGCTCGTTTTAAAGCTCGTTTTAAAGCTCACTTTACACTTAAAAAAATGTTGTCACTGTTTATTGTTTGTTCCATTCATTTGTAAGTGACAGGGTGCTAACAATGGAGGTCAACGAAGAAAAAATTCGGTACATTTAACAGTTTTTGCCTGATAAAGGCGAAAATTGAAGCTAGGGCACTGAAATTTTTCATGGGGTTTACGGTGCCGATACTGTAACAGTTAGTTAAGATAAATTTTTTTAAACGCCGTAGTTCAATAGTAGTTACGTTAAATTTTAGTTCGGTCCAGTTATTTTTGATATTAAAGATGCACAAGCAGACCCGTTCTCAAAAATGCTGATAAAATCGCAGAAATAATCACAGTTGATCGGCATATTAGTAATCAGAGCATCGCCCAGGAGCTAAAGATTAACCATCAAACAGTTGTAAGCCTTTTGCTCAAAGCCGTCGATTCACTAAAAAGCTCGATGTTTGGGTGCCACATGAATGAACACAAAAAACATAGATGGACAGCATTTCCGTTTCCGTAAAAAGAATATGTTGTTAGTTTGACCCGAACTATTGTGTCACACTAAACAAGTTTTTCTATCACTTAGCAATATGCGTTTAAAATCATACAAACACCAACAAACAAAGAGTGGCCATTTATCAAGATTGAAGTTATTCGAAATAAAAGTTGAGATTATGGCAAAACGACGTCCACAAAATCCTGCGAGCTGAGGCTTACATGTCGATGGCAATCGCTGCTACATTCTGGCGGTGGACATTGCCAGCTGGCTGGCTGGGAATGGGATTACGTTGAAGTGTTGAATGTTTAAGCAAATGGTTGCTACTAATTTAAGGGTCTAAGTCTAACTAAATTAAGCTGATGGACAGGTACAATCAACACATAGGCCGAAAACTCTTGGGCCACTCTCCACTAAGATGATGATCGTTTTCATACCGGAGTGAAGCAATGGATCCATGTTAAATCCATTGTCATATATTTATAAGTGCATGAGCAATGCAATGGATTAACGTCACGAGCAATGGATTAACGAAATAGGCGATAACGGTCAGTAACGGCCACCAAGCTGGCGGAACGTATACATGCATGTGTCAGCTAAACATAATAAGAAATTAAATTGTATTAAGGCACTCTGATTTGAGCCGTCTTGCGATCAAGACGTATAATTATATATCGACGCAAAAAGTTACAGTTTGTTAAATGTTAAAGAAACAAAACGATTTTCCTCTTCAGTTCAAGACTCTTTCTTTAATCTTATTTAGTTGAATGTTTAGTTATTTTAAATCGATGTTGAAATCTCCTACTATTACATTATGTTGTACTATTACATTAATATTACATTATAAACCCTGTATCCTGGGATGCTATATTGATCAACTGCTCTTTCATCAGTGATGTGTGTTTCAGATATCATGACCAGTGATGGTTGTTTTCTTCCAAACGTATCCCTGAACGGCACATAGTTCGCCGAAAGGCCGCCAACATTACAATACATTAAATCTTTCTTATTAGTCTTTTTTCCTTCGGTTGCTATGCAGTTATGCGCATTATTCTCTGCCCCTGTTTTTTGTACTCCGGACAATCGTGACTGTATGCTGCGTGATCACTGACCTGTTTCGACCGCGTTAGTATACAGTTCACGCACTTCAGGATTGACGATTGGCAATCTGATGTCTTGTGACCCTCAATACACTTTGAACAGCGCTTGACATAGCTTGACATTTTTGCTAATTCTTCATCTACTTCAAGAATGGCATTATGCTTTTGGTACTTTAGAAATTTCTTCTCAAACTGTCCTATGATGCCGTTTGTCTTAAAAAGAAATGCTTTCATTTTGTGCGTTTGGGAGGTCTCTTAGATCTTTGTCCGAATATTTCTTTGTCATTCCTTGTAACTTTATGCAAAGTAAGGGCAGTGTTACTGCGTAAGCATCCCTTATTAAAGCCTGGATCTCCTCTGTTATCTTCTCTAAGCTCTCTGATGCAAGACATTGCATTAAAATCTGACCTTTCCTACCATTGCGGAAGTCCGACACTTGCTGCTTCCTTGGATCCAATTTGGTGCGTAAATCCTCCCTTGTTTTTTGGCAAATTTGGTCTACTTTCGGTATCACAACAAGTGTTTTTTTGACCGTTCTATCTCGAGCCAGTGTTACCATCGTCTGTTTACGATTAACAACTTTAGGAACCGTGTCCTCCTCCATGTGCCCTACGTCTAATGTCCTTATTACAGTTTGAACATTATTGTTCTCACTATTCGTTCTCATCGTCCTATTCGATTTTTTGGTAACTACTGTAGCCCAGGATTCACCTGTCGTCTCACTGGATCCTTTGAAATTATAACACCCACATTCTTCTCTAGTTTCTGTACTGCCTTGTTTAGCAACTCGTTGCCTACCGTACTTTGATCTTGCTGCTGTATATTTGTGAGCAACTCACTGCGTTCGCTCACCACCACAGATTCCAATGACTTAATGCAAATGTCACACCTAAAAAACAAATTGGTACATTCATCGATTGACTTCACCATTAGTTTTGTTAGAACAGTGCATCGACGATGAAAAGACCGCCACACAGGCCCTTACATGAAACAGGGTCATTACTTTTTGCGACGATTTTGGAGCACTTTGCGCACTCCATTATCGTAAAACAATCTCGAGCAAGATAGGTGAGTTACTGTCATGCATCGAAAAGAGTTTTACAAACACTAACAGATACACAAATCTGCTCGAAAGTAGTATAACTACCACATTTGCACAATTTTTATCTAACTGATCGCTGATCGCGTCCTACGAAAAAAAAACCTTCTTGATCAGCGTATATTTTTACTTCGCAAACCAAATACTTCCCAAAACCTAAAAACACACCCTTTAGACGCATGAACAACACAAAATCAATCCACTTATCCGTCTTCGACGCAGTTCAATTCTGTGAAAATTCACCAGCCACCAAAGACACTACTGCACTAATCAGCACTCAGCTGAGAGATCTAATCGGTCCCTAATTTGATTTATTAATTTTAATTGATGAGATCAACCTTAAAGTTGACGCTGCTTCTTCTTCTACGCCGAGCGATTCAGGCCGGCAACAGAGACAATTTTAATCTTCTGGTGCTTCTGGTAACAAAGACGGTTTTACGGTCGTTAGTACCGTATGAGAAACGACAACTTTTGGAAAATTATTAGGTGTGTGAATTAATTCGTGCCGTTTTACAATAGATAGCATTACTTACTAAATGTAACATTTTTTTATGAAATATGTGTTTGATAGCTACTGTCATTACGCATCTAACGCAGTAGAGGTTTTTTTGTTAAAGTGTAAATAACACCTTTTATAAGCATTTGAACATGTCAAGTTTTGTTCCTGGTAGAATGTTTTTGCGGAGAGTACTTTTTTATTACTGCTTGCACGGCAGAAAAAATAGATTCTTGTACCGAATCGTTACTGGTGATGAAAAGAGGAGTTATTACAATATTCCTAAACGCAAAAAGCCCTGGTGAACCAGTTCCATCGCAACCAAAGCGCAATATTCACTTTGCTACAGTTATGCTGTTCATATGGTGGGATACGAAAGGTTTGGTGGAGTATGAGCTATCAAACCCTAAGGAAATTATTGATGAACAATCCCGTCGATAACAATAAATGCATTTGAACCAAAGCTTAGGCCATAAAACGACGAAAACGGGATAAAACTCCACATCGCAGAACCGGTCAAAACCTATGAGTAACGATTTCGCAGCACAGCGGTTCACTTCTTTTGAAAGTATTTAAAAATAGGGTCTCTGAAGGGACCCCTCCTAAAGATGAGAAGTTCCATTGACACGGAATCGAGCAACTACCTAAAATATGGCAGAAAGTAGTAGCTAACGACGGACAATACTTTCATAAAAGTAGTCATACGTTTTTTGTTCTTGTAGTTAGGTCACAAATGTTGAATAAAAACGACACGAATTAATTCACACACCCAAGAGTTGTATTTTTATTTTTAGGAAGCGGACATCTTGTAACATTTTCATAGGAAGAGGAGTTCATAACGCTGACACCATCAACTGAGAGCCAAAAATAATGCAATAATCCATCGTTTTGAATATAACCAAAGCAGAGTATAATGAAATGTTTACAGCTTCCTATTGAAGGTCCTGTTCTGAATGAAAAAAGCGGTTAATGCAATAAGACTAGCGCCATCTATCTTTTCAGTGCATGTTCGTATTGTTCGTTTGTTCGTATTAGTTAAATTTATATTTAGCATATCAAATATCAAGTGTGACTGTTATTTTATGTTCCGTCTAGTTCTCACCGCACGGAGTTCCTCACAACGTCACAGAACTTTTGTAGCCATAAAAATGTATCGATTTTTAAAACGGACCCCCGCCGTTTGACTTTCAACATTTCTTGTTCAAATTGGCCGAACAGAAAAGTAAGAGAAAAGTAGCGTTTACCGGTGACTCAATGTCACAGTGCAGATAACAATTGATAATATGGCATATTTGTTTGAGTTAACTGAACGTGGGCGGATAAATTTTGATAGTGTAGATGTGACGGCTTATTCCCTACTATTTCGACTACAACGATTAAAGCATCTTCGAAGCTCACGCTAAGATTATGCACCATCTCAAACGGTCTAAGAAGACTTTGTGAAGTCCTCATCCTATTAAAATATTCCAAATATACTCCTAATATAAAAAACAATTTTCCTCCCTCTCTTAACCTATGCCTCTTCTCTGTGGTCGCATTGCTCCAAAACTAACTTCCAATCAATGCAAATCAGACTGAATAAAATTCTCAAAATGATCCTGAATTTACACTGGAGAACACCAACAAATCTCGTCGTAAGCCTCGCTGGCACGGAAAGACTATCGTTTGAAATTAACAAACTAAAAGAAGGCCTAATCAATAGATGCAATAATTCTATCTACCCAACAATAGAAGACCTAATTATCTGAAGTTTTATAAGTTAACTAGTTGTAAGATGTTTTTAGTTATTAGTTATAAGTATAATAAAATGACTCAATGCCACGTGGCATAACATGTAATTTAAAAAAAATTTAATCGAAGATTTTTCATTTCAATCATTTTGATACCTTAGAATTATTAAATAGCAATCCCAATGTGGAATATTTCTGTACTCTTATGTAACCAAGCATTTATGTATAGTAAAGATCCAAAAAATCCTTCAAAATAAAATTAAAATATTCCAAGAATATAAGATATATAAAAAATTGTATATATAAAATATTCCTCTTCCTAATAATGTAAATTTAATAAATTTTCGAAAAGCTGTTTTGGATTGTGTGGTGTGAGTAATGCCATCCATTGTAAAACCGCACAAACTAAATCATACACCTATTAGAAATTTCTTCGACATTCCAAAAACCGCCTGCTCGGGCCGGTTGTTGTAATGTGTGACGCTATTGTTACATCTATTTTTCTGTTGCACTGCCGTGTAAAGCATGACTTTGATCAGCTCATTGCAAGCCAATCGAGCGGCCAAACAAATCGACCCAAGTCCTTAGCCATTTTCCTTTCCGTTCGCTTGCCTTCACAGCGCCTTACAGTGCGCTCAACTGGATATCATCGCCAACCGGAAATGCAGTAATGGTCCAGCGAATGTCACCGGCAGGCCAGACTATTTGAATCGGGCCCGGGCCCGATTCCGGTCGCCGGTTCTTCGCAGGATTATTGTTGCTGGTGTTGCTATAAAATAGATATTGTTGTTGTGTGAGCGGAGAGCACAGCCGACGGATGCGCCTGATTGTGACAAATTGCACCGCTCCATTGGATGGGGAATGCGCTATGCTCCGGCGTCGGTGACACAGTTACGAACGCGCGCGACGGTGACGGATATTGGTCCTAACAAGGCTCAATTTGCCCGGGCGGCATCGGTACCATCGTGGGACCTGGTCGGCCTACCTGGTCTACGTCCTATTCCCGCTACCTGCAGAGCCACCACAGTTCCTTTAGCTGTAGCCGTTCTTTTCATCAGCGCTTGGACCTATGGGACCTTCATCTCGTCCTACTTCTAGCGGTAAAAGTTGTACAACGTCACGAAGGTTTAATAGTGCTGGCTAATTATTTCGGAAAGGATGCCTTTTCTTTTCGAGACTTCGATGCTTGAAGTTGTCCGGGTGACGTTTCAGATGTGGGTAGCAGCAGCTTTCTATCCGTTCCTCCGATTTTCGTACGCCTCGTTTTTTATGCAACTTGCTTAAAGTTTCATAAAAATATGTTAGCGTCATTGTAGCAAAAAATGGATTGATGATTCTTCCCCCGGTTTTTGCGGCGTATTCAAAATGTTGACTTCCGTTCCGAATTCCGAACTCGCTACTTATTTGGCAGAAAAAGCGATCGAAGCTCTTCGTTTGCTTTGGGCGAACCCTATGGCGAACTGAACAGGACCATCCTGGTGACGTGCGAAGGTTGAAAGATGAGGAATTGCAAACGAGAACTGTTTAGATGCAGACCGATCCCAAGAACCAAACCAAAATGTGCAGATTTCCCATCCAGTAGCTCCGAAAATGAGTGCTTCTTTAATGGCCCCAGAAAAGGTTGGTTTTGCGTCGAATAGTCACTGGCAATGAAACTCTTGATTTATTTTGAGAACTCCAATCGTTTCGGTAAAAAACTTCAGAAAGGTTTGAAGACCAAATTGGAAAAATGGATTGTCGAATGGTTTTCCGACGAAATGAATGAGTTTTATTCGAAAGGAAATTTTTCTGATGAATGGGCGAAATGCGTAATAACCAAAAGGTTACTACTTATTAAAAAAATTATTCGGTGGCTCCTCTGAAAATTATGCGTTTCGTTCATCGAAATAATCGGATAACTTCAATTCATACACCTGGGGTGTATGGGCCATTAAGCTCAACACGTAAGAATGGCGAGGTGTGTTAGAAAAGTTATGATAACTATGTATTTATGGGGCTACGTATCAATTTCTTTGTGGTGTTATCTCATTTTCGATTATTGTCTACTCCTAAAAAAGGGTTGACAAAGAATTTGAATCAAATTGTGGGTAAAAAACAAAATTAAGTGCACGGGCACATTTCGCATGTGGACTGTGACTTATGGTGAATCTATTTTGGCCCAAAACAACGTTTATTGGTGGTTCAAAAAGAAAGCAATTTAAAATGATTTTTTTCATTTGGTATCGAAAAACGGCTTAATATTTTTCGATGCTTGAACATTTGTTTGAAAGGTTGACGACTGGCTTAGCAGAGTAGCCCATTCAATCAACCAGTTTTTGAGTACATTTTCCACTATCTGTGGTCCTATCTCGGCAATGGCAATGTGAATGTCGGTCTTCAGGTTGTCAATAGTTGCTGGTTTGTTCGCATAACATTTATTGCTCCCTAAAAAAATATAATCCAATGGTGTCAAATCAACACCATTTCTACTGATTGTTCGATTTTCGAAGATAGGGCGCAAAATTGATCGATTGGGGATGTCGCTGTATGGTACGTAGCGCCGTCCTTTTGAAACCACATGTCGTCCAAGTTCTCAGCTTCAGTCCAAGTTCTCAGCTCAGTTAAATTGTGCAGAAGAACAAATCAACTTGCATTGCTCAGTAACGTACACCATCGACGATTACGGCGGCTCCTTCTTTATTCATACGCTGGTCGATGATGCCGCCAGACCAAAATCTGCACCAAACAGTCAGTCGATTTGGATGTATTGGTGACTGCTCTTGCACGACGTGTGAGTTTTACGAACCGCAAAAATGACAATTCTGTCACCAAGATGGAAATGAGCTTCAATGAAATGAGGTTTACCGTTTAAGTTGAAGCACTACCACTTTGAAAATAAGCTTTTCATATTTTACAACTTTCTACAACCAAAATTGTATTTTATATACAGGGTGTTCCATCACGATCTAACTATTAAAATGTTGAACAACTCCGCTACTTGCCCAGTGTTACTACTTGCCGCGAATTGAAAATAATTGTTCAACTGTGATAACTGTGCGTGCTTATTAATGTCGATTTTTTCTGACTTCTTTCTGTGGGGCTATTCGAAGAGTTGGGTTTATGCCAGCAAACCGAAGACCTTTGAACAACTGAAAGCTAACATCACAGCGGAAATTGCTGTCTATTACCGAAACGTTGTCTGTTACCGAAATGTTGTCAAATACAATGAAAAATGCCCAAAGAAAGGACGCCTTTTTGTGTCTAATGGAGATGCTCATTTGATTGATATTGTATTTTGGGCAAATGATTAATAAACGGCATTCTATACCCCAAATAAATTTTGCTCATTTGTTCAAATCAAATGACAAACAACGGAGTTATTTAACATTTAAATAGTCGGAGCGTGATGGAGCACCCTGTATAAATTGTAAGAATCAACCTTTCAAATAAATGTTTAAGTATCTCAAAATATGCAGCCATTGTTTTACAATCAAATGAAAAAAATAATTTATAATTGTTATTATGTTATTATTATGCTACTTATATATCTTCTATAATACAGGGTGTTTCTTCAACGACATTTTTTATCATTTGGTTATAAAAAACGACTGAACATTTTTCAATGGTTGAACATTTGTTTGAAAGGTTCATCCATGACATTTATGTATAAAATATAATTTTGGTTGCAGAAATTGGGAAATATGAAAAATGTATTGAACCCACAACGAGTGACCATTTGATGCGGATTTTGGCTGATTGGTTTATCGGCGAAATTGAAGCTGAGAACTTGGACGGCCTTTGGATTGAAAAGGACGGCGCTACGTGCCATACAGTGACAGCCACAATCAACGTTTATGTTATGCGAACATACCAGCAGCTATTGACAACCTTAAGACCCAAATTCAAGTTGCTATTGACGAAATATGACCAGATACAATCGAAAATGTACTGAAAAATAGGTCGACCAGATGAGCTAATGCCAAGCCAATCGTGGTAAACATTTTATCAAAATTGTTTTACATAAAAAAAAACTTACAAATAAAAGTTCAAGCATCGAAAAATATTGAGCCGTTTTTGTTTTATAACCAAATGAAAAATGGCGTAGTTAGTGAAACACCCTGTATATATAATATATCTTATAATAATAATACCATATAATAATACTAAGTATAATATCTTATGGGCATTCCTTTAAAGGGGACAAAACAGATATTCATAAATAGATAAATGATTGTGTGAAAGAAAAAGAAACAAAATTATGAGTACTTTTTGAACCCACCTCGTAAACCTTTAACTGCAAGCCACGAAAACACACGGATTCCAACAGCAGGTCAATCAACAGCTCCACGTCGAAGGCTGTCGACAGAGAAGCAACTACTGCCCTTTACCCAACACAGATACGACAGAGAAGCACTACTCCAATGCTAAAACCTGACAGAAAAGGCCCGTGGATGGGGTAGCTGAACAAAATCGAAGCACATCCCCAAATAGTGACATCAACTTCTGAACTCTTTTACTGTTACCAGTTAACCCCAGAGCGTCTAGTCTTTAGAAACAAAATACTTCGCATGAAGAATCAAAGGTAGTGTAGCGTAATGTTGGAAAAAAGTGCCGTTTCAACGGCGTGGCGTGTGCCGACGACGTGTTGGTCTTGTGCTGCTGCCGTGACGTCTATCGGTGACATATGGACGACCGAGTCCGAATATTTCGATGGGCGTCTGGTGGGACTTACCTTCTGGAGGCATCCTTCGCGACATCGCTCCGCCGGAGCGCTGGTGGCTGGCCGCCAGCTGCTCGAGCTGAAACCGTTGCCCGGGCCACCCGGGGCCAGTTGATTGACGAGCATCGAGCGGCTGGGGGCGGCGGTTGATGGGGGTGGCCGATGGTTCGACGTGGCGCTGGCGCCGCCGGCCACCGGGTCGACGATCGACGACCCGTCTCCTGTGGCCGCAGTCGCCACCGCCGCCGCCAGCAACAGGACGTGCCGCAGCGTGGCGACGGTCATGTTGGTGGTGGTCTGTCAGCAGCCCCTCTGTCTCTGCTACGGCACCGTCCCCTTCTGCCGTCTCTCAATTGTCTCTCGCACTCTCTAGGTATCTCTCGCTCGCTTGCTCGCTCTCTTCGTCGCCGAGGACGAAGTCACGTGGACCCGCGTGGAAGTCCTCGAGGCCCGCCCCTGATGGAGCAGCAGATAACGAAGCCTGGCCGACAATCGCAGCCAGCTAACCTACGGTTCACGGCATGCACGGGACGCAATGTGTGGCGCACGTTCGTTCACCTCCGTAGACCGGAGTATCGCCGTGGGAAGTCAGCAACCCGCGGGTTGATTGGAGCAGCTGGCAGCAGCGCCTCAGCCTCAACCTCAGCCTCAGTTCACTTGTTTCGGGGCGGCGGCTCGGTTGGCCGCGGCCACAATCTTTTCGCACACACAAACACACACACCCACATACACACACACACACACAGACACCGAAGGAATCGCACGTGTAGCTCCTCTCGTCCACAACGAGTCACTCAAGGACGAACCAACGCGAACCGCGTTCGAGATGCAACTGAGAACTCTGAGCCGAGGCCGAGCCCGAGCTCCGCGGCCCGCTCCTTCAGCGAGAGCGACGCTCGACCTTTCAGAGAGCGAGAGAGAGAGGCAGAGCGCACGAAAGAGAGAAAATATTGTCGACCCTTTTTTCGTTCCTTTCCTTTCTCATTTTTACCTTCTTTCTCTCACTCCCTCTCTCTCTCTCTTTTTCCGGGTCATTCGAGATGTGAGTGCGTTGCGGTCAGCGCAACCTTCTCATTCTCCCGTTTGCTCTTCCGCTATCCTCTTGCTTTCTCCCTCGCTCTCTCTCTCTCTCGCTAGCTGGGTTCCGCACGTTCCACGTTCTCTTGCTCTGGTTCCGGGCCCGCGCGAGAGAGTACGGGATGCGGGCAGAAAATGAGTGCTGCTCGAACTGCTCGACGTAAGGTGTATCACCTTTTTCCGCGAGCCGAGAGGTTTCGGTCGCGGATAAGAAACAACGCACGCCTTTGCCTCAGTCATTCGTGTCCCATTTATTTGCTGCTGTATATGCTGGTCCGAACCCTAAACGTCACCTAGGATGTGTGCCGCTCCGGGGTCCGATCTCTCTCTGTGGGACTCCCGGCCGGACCATCCCCCACTGCCCACGGGTCCCCAACATCCATTCTACAACATGCTGTTCGGCTTCACAAAGTTGCAAAGTTGTCCTTCCGAACTACAACTTGCTGGAACACGTTCCAATGGAGTTCGATTGGAGTTCCAATCGTGTCCCGAGCATGAAGCGAGGGCGTACCCGAGGGCACCGGGAAGTTCTATTGTTTGGCTGGTTCCGGTGCCCCCCTACCCTCTCCCACATCCACCCACATCAACGCCACCATCCCACACGATGACGGTCCCACACGAAGGCTGGGTTCGTCGCCTTACCGGCATACAGCGCTCGTTGATGTCTTTCGTTTCGCTCACGTTTCGCACTGGCGCGCTTCGGTGCACAAATGTTACAGGGAATGAGCGGTGGGTGGGGAGAGGGAGACGGGACGGGACGGGTCAGGTGATAAAGGGCTAATGTGGGCTCGAAGCCAAAACAATCTTTACAATCGCGAAGCCAGAAATCGGGCGGCTGGCCAAACATATCCGTTGCGCCAGGACGTTGCACTGATAGCAAGCTATCAGTTTCTCTCCGGGTGACCCACCGTCATCGAGAGAACCAAAACCTGGCACAACCAACCGGCACGGTCACCTTGCCGGCCGCGAACCACATTCGTAGGGTTTCTTCGCGCGCGCCCGCGCGCGGTGACGTTGTTCGGGGCACACACCGGACGGGTGGGGGGGGCTTAGTGATGATGTGCAGGAGTGTGGCGGCTCTCGGATAACCCGGCATCGGCGAGTGGACGGCACACAGTTCGCGCGATCTCGATCGGATTGTTGGACCGGCATCGGCATTTTGGCTTCTCTCTCCATCGTTTTCTCTACCACCCCCCCGACCGCCCACCCACCGGTGCATCTCTTTCACTCTCTCTCTCTCTCCTGTTCGGTCTGGTCTTTTGTCACGTTCTTGTCTGCGCTTCAAAGCGGCAATCCTTCGCCGTCGCCCTGAGCCCTTTTCGCCGGTTTCTTCCTCATCTTGGGCCCGACCGTTTATTTGCTTCGTTTGTTCTCCGTGTGTGTGTGTGTGTGTGTGTGTGTGTGTGTCCTTCGACGGTGGTCGACTCACGCGCGTCCGCTTCGCGTCGTCGGGGGTGCCGGTGACTGCAAAAACAATGTGAAATTCGTTCCGTTCCGTTTTTGCGTTAAATCGGCTCGAGTTTTGCAGCTTTGAAGACTGGATCGGAAGGATCGTTTCGCATGCCCCCGAAGTGTTCAACCGATAGCAGTTAAGCGTCGGTGTGTGTGCTGGTTGGTGGGTGCGTGGGCCTAGAGCAACGCAGTCAGGGCCGCTCCGGTTGGATCTATTTTTGTACGGAACTCGGGCTCATGGCTTCCGTTGCGAGCAACAACGCCCGTGTTCGCCCGGTATCGAGAGGGTCCCGCAATTTAGAGGATGCAATGCGAAGTGGAAGCGGAACAGAAGAGGAAGAGGGCAAAACGAAGTCCAGCGGCGTCGTGGTTCGGAGACCGCCGCATACGAACTTCGCGGCTTCTCAGCATCCGCCAGCGCTGAGTGCCGCTGAATCTTTCGCCGAGAATCTTCGTCAACAACCCATTCTCTCCCTCTCTCTCTCTCTCTTTGGCTTTCTCTCTGTCTCTCTCTCTCTCTCTCTGTCTCTCTCTTTCACTGGTGCCCTCCTTTAACTGCACTTGTATCAATGCGCGATAATTTTACAATTCAATTTGAACTGGCTTAGCTGCTGCTGTTGCTGCTGCGACTTTGTAAACGTATCACCGCGCCTCCTTCCCACCCTTCTCGTTAAATTGGTTCTGATCTGAGACGGCAATGGGGCGATGGGATAATGAAACGATCACCGACAGCAACACAGCCCGACGACGACACGGACCCAACCACCCAAATAGTGGATGGCGAAAGTCGTGCCCCCAACCCGGCGGGTGTATGTGTGTGTGTCTGTGTGCCAGTGGTGTTGTCGGAGATCCAGCAAACTAAACATCGGGAGGCTCAGGACAGAAACGGTAGGCGTTCATCACGTTTTGCGATGTGAACGTTGTTGGTGAGCTGTTTTTTTTGGTGCGTGATTCTTTAGGCCAATGTCTGCGTATGAAATGGCAAAACGTGGAATGCCAATTGCCACGTGGAGTTGAATGTCTACAATTGGCGTATTGAGACGATACCGAGGGATACAAATCATCAAGACCATGTATTCCAACAATCCAGATTATTCACAAACAAGAAAGTTCTTGATTTAACGTATGAGATCAGATAGTGCAACGAAAGATTCCGAAACGGCCCGATAATTAATGAATAGGCTAGACTTAGAAAACACTAGAAATTTGTTCGAATACAAGCACCAGCGCCAGGTTTGGTGTGATTTTTATCCTTAGAATTCTTCCTTGGAAGATTTCTCAACTCTAGCGTACAATGGACTAGCGTGGCATGGAGCCAATTCTGCCGCTATTTCGACAGGAGAACGTTTTAAACATAAATGTGTTCAACGTTCGATTTCAGCTACTACTTTTGCTACTGGTAAAATTGTACGAATGAGGATGCCGCGATACCCTCAATCGGCAAACCATTTTATCATGTGCAACGGCCAATTGGTGTCCAATCCTGAATCGTGTCGATTTCTTAAACTGGGCTGGACCTTCCAAATTAGTCCATTTGATTCGTGTGGGCATTTGTTTCCGCAGACACATCAAAACACACATGTAATTCACGCTTCGATATATTGAGGATCTAGTTCTAATGAACCGAAAAAAAGCCCAACCAACCGACACTATTGGATGCCTTTTTTGCCATCAGTTGTGATAATCAACCCAAAACCATCGCTTACTAATGATTGTTTTTAAGGGTTTTCCATGGGTTGCTATAGTTTCTTTCAGAGTACATACCGACGATCAGAAGACCCCTACGCCCCTGTTGTTCTACTTTAGAAATTCCGTTTTTCTTAATGCGCCCTTGGCAAATGACGGAGATCTATTGGAGTTTGGTGTCAAACAAAGCTAATGCCATCGGAACACACCTGACGGCCGGAAACGGCCGGAATAACTAGTTTTAATACCTGTCAGAAGCGTTTGGGCAAGATAAGAAATCGCATGGGGAAACGCCTGAAACAACTGCGGCGTATCGGACGTGAGACCAAGGCACCGATACCAGCGGACCTAAGCGCAGCGGGCGGGCAATCGTTGGTACAACTCCATCGCCATCCCTTCGCCCGAAGAGCTGAAAGGGCTGACAATTCGCTTACAGTAAGCTAAAGTAAAACGACACAAAAAATGAAACACAAGAAAAACTTATAAAAACAAACAGCAACATCGACCATCAGGCGGCCCAGGAGGATCGATAGGCGGGAAAGAGACTGGGATGGGAACAAGGGAAGAGTCGGGGCCAGGTTGGGGCCAGTGGTTGCTCAAGCAACCCGTTTTCGGCGGCTTTTTCCTTTCAGCAGGACGATTGCAGGACTGAAAACGGGAAACAACAACCAAACCAGGTGAGGGAAGGAGACAAACAAACAAGAGCACAACACAGCAAACAAGGAAAGAAAGAAAGAGGGAGACAGGGATCGGGATCGCTGGAACGTGGATAGTAACCGGGGACGAAACTCCCGAACAACCAACCGACACGGCCGAATAATCAGCCAAACCGTCCATGCTAACGAGATAATTACTCATTTAGCCCGGGCTTGGTCTGAAAACTCAACAAGGCCTACACCGGGCGATGGTTTTTTGCCGTGAGGAGTGAGCGGCGGGCAGAACAGGAGGATGCAGAACAGTGGGTGGTATGGCCACACACACCGGTGGGCCTCGGGCTGCTTTGCGGCTACGTTGCATCGTCCGGTGAGTCCGCTTGCCGACGACGACGTTGGTGCAAAACTCGCAGAGGCTACATCTTTTTTATTCCCCAACGAGGGCCGGGCCAGTAGAGATGTGTACACTTCAGCCTAGGGTCCGATTCTGCGTTCCCTGCGATCATTAGGCTGCAGAGCGATTGGGCCAATTCAGTGCACTGAGAGCAGTCCCGGTCTGTGGATGAGCTAAATAATCCGGACAACTGGGTCTGGGATCGAACTGAACCGTCTTTCGCCTAGAAACAGATTAAGCGGTGCAACGAAACGGGCAGCGGACGAGCCATAAACATTATTGGTGTGGAGATAGTAATTACTGCTGCTTCACTTTCAGATACTGTCCCTGCGGTTGATATAAGTTGAACGGTGACCGAACCATGGAAAAAAGGAATAGCAGAGCCATGAAAGCCTCTGCTATTATTTGAGGTTACTTCAGGACTTTAGGGTGAATTGAAAAAGCTATCGAATCGTCCTTTGAGAATCCTACTCATCGTACCTCATTCATACCAACTCAATCAGAATTCAGAATGATACTAACCATGTAATTTTGTTTGTGAAAAACAAGGTACAAATGAAGGCACAGCGCTGGTAGTTACTACGAGAACGTTCTTTGGCTGCTTGATCCTTCACATAGCGGCAGGTGCGTTTAGGTGCAGTTTCACTAGCACTAAAGACCTTAGAGCTCTCAGCCAGTTCCCGACCAAGTATTGCGTAGGCTTAGTTCTACTTAGTGCCCTATTATGAAATTCGAAGCAAGCCCCCCTATTATGAAACCCGAATCGAGAACTCGATCGTTCTCGATCTCGAGTGAACACAGTAAGAGAGAATGCAGCGTGCAGCAAGAGAGAAGTCAGAAGGAGAAAGCTATAGCAAAATTAACTCAAATCACCGTTCAAGTTTTCGATTCGATTTTCATAATAGGACCGTTAGTGTTTTGCTTTTCTCGGCTTCGGAATAATTTCTAACGTATGTTTCAGAAGTAAGCATAACGCCTCGTCCACACTATGAGTTTTTTCTACACATTTTTTGCTATGCTCTAGCACACTCCACACTAGCAGCTTTTGCGCGAAAAATCCGTAAGCTCCAGTGCGTTAAATTTTATTGTGAATGACAGTTCGTTTGTTCTTCCTTTGATTTTTCAGTTTCCTTTCCTTCTCCTTCTATTGGCATCATTGTCAAAATCTGATCCGCTGTCGAAAAACTAGCCAACTAACCACTAGTCAAATTAAAAAAAAAATTCCGAATCGGGAAAATAAACGATAAACATAAGGAACTCAAAAGCAACTCAAAGTAACTCACGGCACTCTAGATAAAAAATCAGAAGTTTGTAGGCCTACCATACAGTTTTGCCTAGTTTCTCATAATGTGGACAACGGGTAACAAATGTTTTTTTTCCCAATGGGTTTCTTTTTCTTTTCTGATGGCCTCTTGGGAGCCATTTCGCGCTTTGCGAATATTCGATATTTTGGCCTAAGTTCATTCAGCGCCCCTGGTAGTCAAAAATGCGGGTCGTATGTATTATCGGGCCGTAAACATTAAACCGCGTTTTGGCGGCCAGGTGGCGCGCTACCGAAAGAGACAACCGACGTTCGAAATTTTGCATGCAACTTGCTTCCGCCACTGGCTGAAAGTTCTCTGCCAAAGGCCTTTATTGCCCGGTCTACACGCTATGATTTGTCTGTGCGATTTGTCGTAGCGACAAATCGCAGGGTGTAGACTGGCCTTAAAGGCCTTTGGCAAAGAACTTTCGGCCAGTGGCGGAAGCAAGTTGGATGCAAGACTTCGGAATTCGATCGTCCCGTTCGGTAAGGCCACATGGCCAAAACCGGAGTCACCGCTCACCAAACTTCAAAACGTCATGTCAGCGATATCGCAGTGAGCTCCGTTTGTTTTGGTTTTTGATCGCGGAGCACTGATTTTATTCGCTGTTTACACTATCGACACTTCGATACATCTTTCGGGGCAGAAGGCCCTGCTGTGGTACGTGTTGCGGCTAAAACTAGACACCTTCTCAAGGTATCGCACCAATTGCAATGCGCTAATCCACAGTACGACGTTCTGGTTTCTGAGACAAGCGCAAATTTCCATCAGCCTTCAGTTATTGCGCGTAAGCAAACCAACATTGACGAGCCCGACATTGGCCGTCCGGTAACGTCGATCTCTTTCGCGCTCACGCTTGGTCCGGTGCTGGTGGCGTCGTCTCGCTCACGCTGCCGCCGCCAGGTGGACTGAGCAACGATTACGGGTAGCTGATTGAATTGACATTCATGTGACATTCGCGGCACTGTGCGAAATCGACGGACGGACGGAAGCTCCACGATACTCCTTGTGCTCGGTGTTGTTCGAGAGCACGCGCCCTAAAAAGTAAATTCTTCGCGACGAACGCTGAACCTGTTTCAAGTGCATCAAAAATTGATCCTCAGCTCAGCTCACGATCAGCCTCCGCACTCAACAAGGCGCCTGCCAGTAACGCAATCAACTCCGCGGGGCACCAGAGTTCAGGTGTACTCGGTTGACAGTGGTAGGGGCAAGTGGGCTAGCAATCGAGGTAAGTACGAGAGGTTACACGGACCCAGTAGAAAGCGATGCGCAAAGCACGACACGGCCACATACTCTCTCCACAGTTCGCAGGCTATCGAGGGTCGGGTCCGGAGTTGTAAACGAGTAACGAGCTACCGTGCCGAAGAACAATGCGTAGCCGAAGCAATTCCGGCGTCCGGCTGGACTACTACCAGCGGATCGTGCACCGTTTGATTATGCGCCACCAGCAACCGGTGACGGGGTTGTTTCCGGCTAGCCCACAGACGCAGCACGCCTGGGTAAGTCGTATCCGTTGCCTCCGTCGGGCAACGTTCTCTGGCCCATTGTGATCAGCAGTAACTGGTCACTCAATCGTTTCGCCAAACTGAATCCTTCTTCCTGCCCGCCATAGATTCGGGACAACGTGTACTGCATATTGGCAGTATGGGGCTTGTCGATGGCGTACAAAAAGATTGCCGATCAGGACGAAGACCGTGCAAAGGCGTATGAGCTCGAACAGTGCTGCGTGAAGTTGATGCGTGGCCTGCTTATGGCGATGATGAACCAGAAGGAGAAAGTGGAGCGCTTCAAGACGTCGCAGAATCCGCTCGACTCGCTTCACGCTAAGTACTCGAGCCGCAACGGGCAGATCGTGGTCGGGGATAGCGAGTGGGGTCACCTGCAAATCGATGCCATCTCGCTGTACCTGCTCATTCTGGCCCAAATGACCGCCTCTGGGCTGCAGATCGTCTTCTCACTGGACGAGGTAGCCTTCATCCAGAACCTCGTGTTCTACATCGAGTCCGCCTACTGCATCCCGGACTACGGCATCTGGGAGCGGGGCGATAAGTCGAACCACGGGCAGCCGGAGCTAAACGCCAGCTCGATCGGTATGGCGAAGGCGGCCCTTGAAGCAATGAACGAGCTCGATCTATTCGGCGCTCGCGGTGGCTCCGGCTCGGTTATCCACGTGCTGGCGGACGAGGCGCACAAGTGCCAAGCGGTGCTGCAGTCAATGTTGCCACGCGAATCGAACAGTAAGGAGCTCGATGCAGGGCTGCTGTCGGTGGTCGGGTTCCCGGCATTCGCCTGCGACGATCCGCAGCTGATCGAGACGACACAGGATGCGATTATAACGCGGCTACAGGGTCGGTACGGGTGTAAGCGTTTTCTACGAGACGGCTACAAAACGCCGAAGGAGGACAACACCAGGCTGTACTACGAACGCTGGGAACTGCGCATGTTCGAGAAGATCGAGTGCGAGTGGCCACTCTTTTTCTGCTACCTTATCCTGAATAAGGCGTTCCAGAGCGACAAGCAGGCGGTGGTAGAGTACTCGCAGAAGCTGGAGGATATCCTCGTAAAAACGGACGAGGGCATGAAGCTGGTTCCGGAGCTGTACGCGGTACCGGAGGAAGGAGTGGCGGCCGAGTACCGCGCTTCCGGCAGCCAACAGCGCGTGGTCGTCGGCCGCTGCCCGTTTCTTTGGGGTCAGTCGCTCTACATTCTCGGCAAACTGCTGCAAGAGGTACGGTAGGGCCGCCTCGAATCTCAATCTACGCTACGGTAACAATTGAACAATTTTGCTCCTGGTCCTGTTCCGTCCTCACAGGGATTTCTGGCCGTCGGCGAACTAGATCCGCTGAACCGGCGCTTAGGTGCTCAGAAGAAACCGGACGTCGTGGTGCAGGTGGTGATTCTGGCAGAGGACAATGACATTCGCGATAAGCTGGCCGAGCATGGCATCCTGGTCCAGACGATAGCGGACGTGGCCCCGATTGAAGTACAACCGGCCCGTGTGCTCAGTCACCTATACACGTATCTTGGACGTAACAAGAAACTAGGACTGTCCGGCCGTAAGTCGCGTGACGTTGGCATCCTCAGCACCAGCAAGCTGTACTCACTCAAGGACCGAATCTTTGCCTTCACGCCACAGGTATGTCAGTGGCTGGCTGCCCACAGCTGTCGTTTTTTGCGGCCAGTTTGTTTCTGTTTCTCGTTTTAGCGCCCCAACCCCAGGCAATGCCGAACAATATAAGCGCAGTGCGCTTTCGGTTTGCTGTTCAATGCCAACCAACGGAATTGGTCTGTCTCAGTGTGTCAGGGGCAGAAGCTAGAAAGCCGAAAAGTGCTGAAGTGTCTCGAAGCGGGATCTTTCACTTGAAGTTCTTCTGCATTCGTCGAACTTCTACGAATGTGGATGAATACACAGACACAAACAACCATTTACCCGACAACAAATCCAAACACAAAGGCTTCGGAATAGTTTTTGATTTAGCTTATTAGAGGTGTTTGCTTATTTCTCCCTCTCCCTACTCTCTGTCTCTGTTGGTCTCTCAGCCCCGATGTCACCCTCTACAACAATGACAAGATTATTTCATCCTTTCGGCTTATCTTGAACACTTACTTGATCCGTTCCACTCAGGAAAAATGCAACGATTTTTAAATAATAAACATATCTATTATCTTAGCAACACCGCACCATCTTTCCGCGTCACACTTCGCAGAAGTATATTTATGTTTGTTCTGTTATTTTTTACCTTCTCGTTTATCCCCTACCGACACGAACCGATCGACTGACTTCCCAACTCATGGACGCGTCTGTCACTAGTTTTCTGATGTGAATCGATTTTACATCGCCTCAGACAACGAGCTTATTATCGACCTCCTTAAGGGGGAGATTAACTTCCTGAAGTCGGCATGGCAGAACCTCCTCGGCCGGCCACTGCTAACGCTGATGCTGAAAACGGTGCACCTAGGTCGGTTTGCTCTCTGTCTGTTTTCTATTTTGTTTTACATAGGCGTAGTTTCTTTTGGCTCCCGTTGCAAATCTTCCCCCCTCCCCAAAACTTGTTTTTGCTTACTACTTCCAATATCCTTTTTGGGGGTTTGCCTGCACGCCCCGTTGCTGTCTGTTTACCCTTTCCAACTTTAATAATATTTCTGTCATCCGAAACGAAATCATCAGTCGTTCATCTCCGCTGTGCGGAATACGGTCCTGTAGATAGATTCGAATTTTGTTTCTTATCAGCAACCCTTTTGCCGTAGTATTATTACCTCTGCTGTGTTATGGTTTTCGGATTATCATTTTTTATTACTTGCTGTAACTGTTTTGAGTGGTTTGGTTTTATCTCACGTGTCATCTATTATTTTGTTATATTGTGAACAACCCCTCACCCCGCCAATTCATCTTTGCACCACGCCCCGAGACCATGTTGCGTCCACTATCGTAGGGGAAGTGTGTAATTTATGTTGTACTGCTTTTTGTTGTAAGTTATCGTTTCACTGCGGCTGATTCGGTGCGCGCGAATCAACACTCTGGTTTCCTACCGTAAGCTATTCCTTTCTTTGTTAGCTGTGCTGCATCGCAGTGGTGTAAAAAATGCTGCCGTGTCCCTTCCCGGTTCTTT
Organism: Anopheles bellator; assembly: GCF_943735745.2. Lineage (NCBI taxonomy): Eukaryota > Metazoa > Arthropoda > Insecta > Diptera > Culicidae > Anopheles > Anopheles bellator. The sequence continues at coordinate 5,561,825 of NC_071287.1, read as the reverse complement.
TAAGGTGCACTTATCACTTTCCGGTGTGGGTATGGCAAGATGCACTTATTACTTTCTGCTTGAAAGCAATGCTATAATGTACATTCTCAGTCGGCCTTTATTTTAAAATTTCATTGTTTCTTTCGGTTCTATTGACCTTTGCTGTACCTTGGACATTCTTACACAAACAATTTCAACACTCTTATATATAGATCACATCTTTACAACCCAATAATGAACGAATTAGTGGAGTTCTATGGTTTGGTATTGGCTTCAACTTTGAAAGTTCAACTATCGCCGGTGAAAATTTCAAATGAAATTATTAACTCTTGTCACGAATGATTGGTTTATATTTGAAAATAATTGGCAAATATTTTCTCTCTTTCTTTCTTCTCTTCTCTTTTCCTCTGCTTTTTCTACGTTTTTGCTACTATATCGCCGCATATCTCTCTCGCGTGTGCGCGTTTATAAAAACCATCAAAATGGTCAACGGAAACGTAAATGATTGGTCCTATCGAAAATTTATATTATTGTTTGTTTGCGTTTTACACCGACCAACTTTCAACCGTGACCGATGGGTCGACGACTTTTATACACATTTGTGCAACTTGCTCTTTTCACTGTAATCGGCCAAACTCATTTGTTGGTACCACCAAAACACTCACACTATTATCGTTTATCCACAATCATATGGGTTGTTTGGGATTTGATAATAATGTATTGAATCTGACTCCTCGATATCCATGACCACTGCAATGCCTCGGGTGCGGATCCTGGTTGCTGGTCATGTCCTTCGATCACGCATCTTATCACGTGCTCAACGTGCTGTTCAAACATGTGCGTCCCTCCTACTGCTCCAATTGGCAACATCATAAAAACGGTGGCTGTGAAACCGTGCGCAATTCCATGGTGACGCGTGCAACGCACTCGAACTCAACCTCCCACCCCAACGCCAACACACAATCACACACACCCGAATCATCGACTCGGTCCTCATCCACGACACCCATGGCGTATTCGCCATTTGGTTCGGGTTGGTAGATATTCGATCATGACGAGTACTATACATCACGCGATCCCGCCCTGTTGGCGAGCAATTTCACGGACATACTAGCATTTCTGAGTTATAGCTGGCGCCATCTGCTAGGGCGGCCCACGATCACACTGATGGCTACTCATTGGCTTCTAGGTAATTATGCTCTATTCACGTCGGTTCACTCTTTCGTACCATATTGTACTACTCATGGTTATAGATGTCATTGTTCCCAGAAAACGAAAGTTGTATAAGAGTCACCAAAGCCACCACATGCCACCCATCTGGACAACTGGTCGTATTTTGATATATCGTAGAGACTATCTAAGACGCGCATATTGAATCGAACTTCACGTAGTTACGATGCGTATAATAGTTGATCCATGATCATCATTCCATAATGTTATGCTGCGCGTTATTTTGGTTATAGGTAATACGCTACAGATCTTATGTATCGAAGTCGGGCATTAATATCAGGCTCAGTTATATCCTACAGCTTTAACTCCTTGCATTCAGCCGATGCGCTGGGCTGTCGGCCTACTCGGTGACAGAAGATCTTTGTGACAGGATGCTTATTGTTTGTGCAAAATGCGCAAATGAGTTCAAATGGTTTTAAAGATTTCCCAGCTATAGGCGCCATAAGTGCGACGATGATCAATCTTTAGATTATGTAGTCGTTCTAAATTTTGCTTACTTCATTGATTCATGACATGTTGGGTTTGTCCTGCAACTTTTGTATTCCATTGTAATGTTTCCTCTTTTTGTTCAAATTTCTAGTAGGATTAATATGCTGATTGTGTATCGTGTTGTTACACATTCAATTAGACTGCTACTAAAGTCCTTCTAATGCTTGTAGTTCATCCCTGTACATCGAGTATTAACTATTAGTCTTTCTTTTAACATTGTTCGTGTACTATGTAATTACCATTAATACGGGCGCCATTCTTCTGTGGAGCAGTAAAACTATGTTTTTGGTCTACATCTCTTATACGGCTACACTGTTTCACGCAGTATAGTTGTACGAAATAGGTAATGCGTTAGTATAAAGTAACTAATCCCTTTTCGGATGAAATATTTTTATCTTCAATGAAAAGTAACTGCTTTTCGAAAGCATGTCCAAAATCTGTATTTTAACACCATAGCTAGTTGAAGATGTTTCTCATTTTTTCATTTCCCCCCTTCCTGCCTTCTTTCCCACGCAACCACCGCCACGTACCGTGCGTGGCTACTGGCGTTGCTTTTCCATTCTTTTTCGGTTTACTTTGCTTTTCTTTGCAACCATCATCAGACAACAACAAGGTTCCGCTAGCTATGATACAGACGATGAAGAAGCTGAAATCCGGCTACATCAGCGGCACCCGAGTGATCTTGGGTAACCTGGGTGACTTTATCAACACGTCTGCCATTACAGACCTTAGCTTTCTCGGTAGCCAAGAAGACGGCTATCCAGATAGTGAGTATGACTAGTTCAAATGGTTGCTACCACGGCAGTGGCTGATCGTTTCGAATTTTGTTTGTACGTTTATCACACCTTTCATCACAGAATTGAACCCGGCCGTGCAGGCGTACCTGGATGAGCATCTTCTACGCTCGTTCAGCCATCGAGCATCGACAACGTCTATTAGGTCTTCCGGTTTGCGCCCGAAGAACCTGCGCCGCCGGATGTCCGTGAAAGGAGCTATCAAGAAGACGCGCTCGATCAACGTTGACTGTGCGTATGGCTCTGGTCGTGATGATGAATTCGAACTGAAGGTTCCATTTTTGCAGCGGAAACACTCGGTATGGAGGGCAATGTTACCGAGCGACGCTTATCGCACGTCACGCCACAGTGGCTTGAGCCGAATCAATCTGCAGTTGCTTCCAGCGGGTTAATGACAGCCACACAGCCCGCTTCACGCGATCCTTCGCTGAATCCGCCGGTTACTGTGCCTGCACCCACCGCCCAGTCGCGGTTCGTCGATCGTGTCTCCCTAGACGACGACGACAAGAAGCTGCACATTCAAACGTCAGCAACAGCTGCTAGTAAGCTTTCCAGGAATCGCCTACGAAGTCAATGGTTCAATGGTCAACGATATGTTCGCATTTACAGTGCCAAAGATACATATTCAGCCGCTTCCCCGACACCGACCGACAACAGAGACGAATTTCGAGAACACCGAAGTGGAGGAGCTGATTGCAATGTTGCGTGAAACGGAGAGTCTCGAAGAACAGGGCGACATCTTGCAACACCTGGTCGACACACAGGGGCTTGACTTCAATACCGGTACGTTACGCATGGGTCTACGTTGGCTCTGTTGGGTGTGTGTTTGTGTGTGATTCTCGTCAGGGATTGCACATTGTACGGTGAACACTGCATGTATAAGGCAACCAGTATACTCTGTTCGTTTCTATGGCTTGTTTTGTGTACTTTGTTTATGAGCTGATTAATTGAGCTTAAGATACAGACTCTTGTAGAGTCCTTTTTTGTGTTGACAATTTGCTTCTTTTCTTCTGAACGGGCATGAGACTACTGGTTGGGCAGCAGATTTAGCGCACCAAACGAAACGTGATCGTACACTTCCAACGTTTTTACGCTTTGACTGATATATTATAACTGTATTATGTTGGTGCATCAAGTGTGTTAGGTTAAACGGTATTGAGTTTGCGTTTTCATTTGAAAACTGTCTACGTTTTCGCATCAAGCATGGCACCATACCCGGTCTTTGTTGATTAGCTCAAGCAATAGTTATGCGTTTTTTGACAAATGCCGGATCATAATAGTAGATCCGTGCTACGGGCTTTTTTCTGCTTCGTTTGTTATTTGTCTGATAATTTCACTTTCCGTTGCATTAGACCCTACGCTGGCGTATTTCGTGTTCTGTATTACGTGATTTGTCGTCTTTCGCTATTTTTCTTATGCTATGCTTCTCACCTGCCCATTCTGCCTGCCAACACTCGCCTACTGCCTGCCTGTCTGCCATCGCGTCTGCCTGCCTTGCCACATATGCCAACAATCGGCAAATGTTGCGGTCCGCGCGTTCCCATCTCTCAACCCTGCGGCACCGTCTGCCCCTTTGCTTTGAACAACCGGTTGACACCGCTGCGTGAACCACCCACTCGCACCGTCTTGGACGTGGACTACTCCTGGACACCGTCCCTGACGCAACGAGGCATCGGACCCGGCGGTTTGTTCTCCCGCACTATTTGATGTCCCGCTTCGAGCTTTGCAACCAAAGAGTTGACCGGTGCCGTTAATGACGATTCACCTTCCCAAGGCATGCTGGAGGAGGGACGAGTCGTAACGGTGCGCGGCCTGCTGAAGGGCCTGTACGAGAAGGCGTGCCAGCAGAAGATGTGGGGACTGGTACGCCACACAGCTGGCATGCTCGGTAAACGCGTAGAGGACCTCGCAAAGGCTGTCACGGATCTGCTCGTTCGGCAGAAACAGGTACGGTACACAGAAGTGACCAACGTTATCTTCCCGCGATAGGTTAATGGAATGGATGCTGATTCTCCAATTGCCTGTTACAGGTGACGGTCGGTATGCCGCCGAACAGTGAGCACACAATTACGGCTCCGCTGCCCGAGATGGAGCTACGGCACGTGATCCATGAAGCTTACGGGGACGACGAAAGTACGGCCATGCTTTCACAAGAGCTGCTTGTCTATCTTGCGATGTTCATCCGCACTGAGCCACAGTTGTTCCATGAGATGCTACGGCTGCGCGTTGGGCTAATTATCCAGGTAATGGCCAAGGAGCTGTCGCGCACACTAAACTGCGACGGTGAACAAGCTTCGGAACACTTGCTCAACTTATCGCCGTTTGAGATGAAGAATTTGCTGCACCACATCCTCAGTGGTAAGGAGTTTGCGATCAACAGTGTCGCCCGGGGAAACATCTCGATCGTGAGCTGTAAGTCAAGTCGCGTTAGCAAGCGAAGCCAAATCGGCATAGGGGAGCCAGAGGCAGGCGGAGACAGTTCGCTGATTGACGACCGACAGGGCCAGTGGTTGCGTCGCCGCCGACTCGACGGTGCCCTCAACCGTGTACCGCGCGACTTCTACCCGCGCGTCTGGACGGTGCTGGAACGGTGCCATGGGTTGGCAATCGAAGGGCGCGTCCTACCGCAGAGCCTCACACAGGAAATGACGCCAAACGAGCTGAAATTCGCGCTTGAGGTCGAAACCGCGCTCAACACGATTCCACAACCCGAATACCGCCAGTTGGTGGTCGAAGCACTGATGGTTCTGACGCTCGTCACCGAGCACAACATCCTGGCGTCTTTGGGAGAAATAATCTACGTCGAGCATCTGGTGCACAAAGCGAACCAGCTGTTTCTCGAAGATCAGCGCAAGGTGCACGGTGATGCGATGCTGTGCTGTGCGAAGAACAAGGACATCCGCGAGACAACCACGGCTGGGTTGCTGTTGTGTGGCGGGGCCGCTTACATCTGTCAACATCTTTACGACAGTGCACCGAGCGGTAGCTACGGTACGATGACATACATGGCGCGTGCTGTCGCTTCCGTACTTGATTGTTTGCCGAAACAAGGAGACATGGATTGTACCATTTCGTAATCGGATTGGTACCGGTCGGGGAATTGTAATCAACTTACGTCAGTGCTTAAGGGAATTAGATCCTTCGTTTGGTGTTCGTTTCACCAACGATAGTAAAAGAAACATTTCTCTCGTTATCTACCGATTTTCATCCCTTTGGAATACAGGGAGAAACGCGACTCTCTTAGGTGTATTTTTAAGTTGACATAGCTATATATCGTTTTGAAGTAAGGTTTTGTTTCATAATTATGTTTATCCGGCACTTAACACCCTTCAGTTTCTTATTTGTTATATCTTATCTAAGCATCAAGTTGCTCACTTTATCACCTTGCGCGAAAATCCCTACAGTTATTTTTGCTTTCTCTCTCTATGTGTGAATTAGAACGGATTTATTGGTGATTAACAGGGAATGCTGAACTCCGATGCCACATAAAAATGTTAATGTTTTTGTGTACCAACTACAAATTCGCTATGGCTCATGACTTTACGATTTTCTTTCATCAATACGAACTTTACGTTTTCTAGTTTTCCTGCCAACTACAGGATAATGTTAAAAGATATTTAATGCAATTTATTGTGCTTAAACGAATGTTATAAAAACATATATAGTATAGGTATATAGTCATGTTGTAGGCCGCTTCTGGTGTAACGTAAAATGAATGGCATGGCAATATTGATACCATAGTCCATGTTGGCACCTTTTGGCAAAATCATCGAAATAAATAGATATACAAAGAAATCCTTATTAGCTGCGGCACTGCGTGCTGTTAATTCACTAAAATTTACTTCTAAAGTAGCTCGTCCCTTACACTCATATAAAGTCTTCTCGACAACGTAGACACGATGTTATTAATTTTTTACTTTGTTCCCGCTACGAGAGAACCTCCTGGTGCACCGCTCACCCCTCGGCACCCCTTGGCACTGGTCTCTGAGGTAAGGCCGGAAGGGCAGGAATGCGATTGTTCATCGCATTGTAACAATGTAAAATAGTAGCTATGCATATAATCTGGTCACTGTCCTTCAGTGGTCCACACTTTCGGCAAGTGGCTGATGGTGCGCAGGCGCTTACTCTACCTAGTTTTCTCGGCTTCAGGGGTGAATTCAGCAATGTTATTGACACCCCTGGTGCTTTCTCTCCTTCTCCTACGCGCCACCTTCTTTGACAGTGATCGCAGTTCCGATCTATCGAAGCGTGGCCGATAGCGTCTCTTCATCTGACGTCCATCATTTTAGCTGCCGTCGTTGGCGGCCGTTGCTTTGGATAAGGCAATTCGCCTGAAGATCTTAGACAAGCACACTTTATTTCGAAAACGGTTCGCGCATTCGATGCACGTATTCACGACAGCAGCTCCAATTTTAATCCAACAGCTCTCTGTAACGTAGTTCAGTAGCCAGCAGGATATGCTAATGCTAATGCGTATGCTGATTAAAGTAACTTTGTAGCAATTCGAGGTCAACATCGTTGTCGTTGTTGTGTATCAACCGATAAGAGGCCTGCAAATGAAGGATAAAGGCTTCAACCTGCCACACTTCGTTAGGCAGGCGCTGAAACAGATGACGCAAAGTTTTCACCCAGGCGTTGCGCTCCTCATTGGTATTGGCGGTAGGTAGCAAAATCTTCGCCAAGCCAAGTATATGGTTTGCGAGACGGTGCCCCAAACTGTTGTAGCTACTTGGCTGTTTTTCGACCAACGTGTCTATTAACGTAGCGAGGGCATCGAAAAGATGTGCTTTAAGCATGTCGTCTTGCGCCAAACCTACTGCCTCCGTCAAGGTGCATTGTGGAAGCAACTGCAAACAGAAACACGCAAACAACAAAAAGTGAAAAGAAGGATGAGTTGAGAAACATTGTTACTGTATTTCAAATCTGCACTTGATTTTGATTTTGATTCACCTGCACTAGGAATGTGGTGATGCGTTCGTCATCCACTGGAGGCCGCAGTTCATCCTGGTACATAAAGGCAGCAAACGAGAGGGACGGTGCACCCGTCGCCTTTATAACAAAATGTTTTTGAAAGTAATACTGGGTAGATAACGGTTCCACCGTCATCTTTGTCAATATCTCTCGCAGCTCTGATCAAAGTAATAGAAACATAAACACACAAGACCGTCACAAAGCTGTAGCGAAAAATCATCACAATGTAAAGCAGCAATAAAGTATAAAGATTGAATTTACCTTCGGCAGAGCTAAAACTTCGAAGGCGATCGAGCGTCGGCTCGAGTAACTCGATGATCATCGTAACAAGGTCAATTGGATCCACCGGTTGGCTGTCCTCCTCGTGGTGATACGTATGATCCACCAGATGCCTCTCCTCCTTGTGATGGTACTTATCATTACGCAGACCAGGGATTAGTTCAGCTAAACCAATTGCGATAGCCAAGTGAAATATACGATTCCCATTTGGTTTTGCTGGATTGTACACGGTCACCAGGTCCGGCCATAGATGCGCGAACCGTGTCAACAGTTTATGCAGTGCGCCGTGTTCACGATTTTTGCACGCATCTTTCACGACACGCAGTAGAAAATATTCGATGAAGTGTTCCTCATCAATCAGTTTACGTTCGTACAAACAACGAGTCATAATACAAAGTGTAGCATTCAGTCTCGAATCAAAATCATCACACAAGAGTGCCTCAGTGTATTCGGCAATATAGTATTGCGCGATCTTTCGATGCGTCGAAAAAACCATGATGGCGATATCAACATAGTATTCGCTCTGCACCCATCCCGTATTATACAACAGTCGTATGAGCGAGGAGAAGAATATGTGGGGCGATTGAAACACGAACAACCGCACAGTCTTCGGGTTCAAAAACCCGACGGGGTTCGACTGCAAGTAGTTCAGCAGAAATTCATCTATTTCGAACATAAAATTGGGCTGCTGATAGCGCACATAGTCTCTCCCGAAAGTCTTTATCATGAATTCGACGAGTTCGCCAAAACTATCCGGCCGCATTTCCGGGATAAGCTGCAGGATGAGCTTACGAAGCTTGACACGTTTGTCCGGTAACTCGTCCTCTCCATACAGATACTCGTTGGCATCGGTTTCACTCGTGTCGTATTCAATCATCATCCGGACATGGTCGCCATTCACCAACAACAAATGTCGCTCTACAAATGCCAAACACTCTACGTTACCAAACACTTGCTTTTTACGTTTCATGAATGAATTAAAGTAAAAGTACCGCTCGTCCTTCATAGCAGTACGATCGATCTTCAACATTAACAGCTTGAGATCCATTGCATTTGCCTTAAGCACAAATGGCCGATACGACATTGGTGTCATAGCTAAGTCGCCCAGCACGTAACCAATTCTATGGTTACGATATTCTTGCATAGACCACGCCTGCCAAGTGAGCCAGTAGCTAGATTCCAGGATTACCCGTGATAGATCGACCTGCTCACCGTAAAACTTGCTAAACACTTTCGTAATGAACCAGTGATGACGGCATTCATCGCTGATGCGCGAGACGTGGGCTTCCAGCGTAGTGAATGCTAAGTTGTTGATCGTCATCATCCTCTTCCGAATGGCTGATGTTAATTCTGGGGCGGTTGACCAAACTGTTATCGAGTTTCGGTTCTCCTCAAACAGATTGAACATCGCCAGCGTCTCACTATCTGGAAGAGCATCTGGTGGCTCACCCGTAAACGTCTTCAGACACGCGATAGTCATTCTCAAGAGGCGCTTCATTACATAGTAGGAGTAAAGATGCTTTCTATCAGCCGACCAATCGTTGAACTTTGACGGGTCTGGTGTATTAACAAAGTATAAGCATTCGCTTATATTTTCAACAGTACGATCAATTATTTGTTCATGGGGTTCGAATCGCCGCAAATAAATTCTGCACCAATCCCGATCGGTACGGTAGATTGCCAGATTCATCGATCGTACTAGCGCCTCAACCCGCTCGAGCTGCTTGAACGGTTTCGCGTACTTAAGACTGGTCACGGTCTGGTGGAGAAACTGCGTCGAGAACCAAAGTGGCGAGTATGATACCATTTCGTACAGGAAGCGATCAAGATTAAGGTCCCAGATGCAGTTAAGTAGTAAACACTTGCTGAGCTGTGGAGCCGTGCAGAGCAGCTGCCCAACACGCCCATCTTGGTTCAAATCGTACAGGAACGAAGCATCCGTGTTCAAAAACAGGTACATTGCGATCTTGCGGAGCTGCGCTGCATGTTGAGGAATGACTTTATTGGCCGCGTCAAGATAATTCTGCTGACGCAAGTACCGCAACAACTGGGCAACAATCTCTGTAATGTACTGTTCGTTTCCTGCGTAGAAAAAATAACACATTAATAAGGTGTGGAATTAAATTGAGTTCCTTTGTTATACCGGTATTAAAGAGGATCTTGCTGAATGAACGGACAGACCGGTTGGTGCTCCACAAAATGGCTTGTATTTGCCTCAAATCTTCACAAAACTCCATTCTGGTGGCGTTGTTGTTGTCCATATTATTAAGATTCCGAGATTCCGAAGTTAAGATTTCCGAGTGGCGCAGTACCGCAAGATTATGACGACTTCGACCCAATGTTATTCACGACACTGAACGTTTTTCCCCCCCACTTGGTGTTTTTTTTCTTTCTTTTCGCCCTGCTTTAATTTGGCGTTCACCAAGCGGAATGCTCAAAGGTGTAGGATAAAAATTTGCTTTAAACTAAACGAGAAACCACATCACAGAGGCTTCGATTATATTTAAACTATAGATAGCACGACCGATATCACTGCGTAACTTCTTACGCAGAAAAAGCAACAGCAGAGTGCAGAACGGGCCACAGATGATTTTTCCTGGAATTTCTTTTGTCCAACTGACCTCGGATTTTATTATTCTCGAAAAACGAAAAAAATGTTCGAAACACTCCTTATAACTCAGCACAACAACAGCATGTTCGAAACCCCCAGCGTCTGCGGCAGCGTCCAGAACTATACAGCTACAGCAACCAAAACAAAGTCCAATATAACAAACCAAATACCAATAGAACAAGGTCATGGTTCGACCAATCAGGGAGCAGAGTTTTTGACAACTGTTGGGATTTATTTTGTTTCAAGTTTGAAATTTATTTTCCCTTATTATTTTACGGTTTTTTCGACTTGTTTCGGTCAACATGAACTTTTTTGGGCCGACCGTAAATTTTCCGTTTGCGCTGCACCAATAACCGGTTTCTATGCGAAAAACGGTGGTTCGAACCCTGACAGTGCATCAACTTGAATGCAAAAATTTATGTTTGTGTTCGATACGGCTCTGTCCGTTCTAATAATAGTAAATAAATGATAACATAAACTCTTTGCTTGCTAGTTCTTTGCCAACTATGGCTGTATTATATTATTTAGAGCAATTTATGGGCGATTAAATGAACGTTACAGAAAAGAACTGAATACACAAGCCGCTGCTTGTGATAAGGCAATTCGTTTGAAGCTATTAGCTAAGCACACTTTATGTAATCCAGCTGTTCGCTGGTAGGTCGATGCGCCGATTCGACTCCTGCCTTCCGCCGATTGACCGTCTTGCCCCACCCTCGCTAAACAGTTGAGCCCCGCGAGAGTCATGTTGTAGAGATGTTTCAGCCCGTGTCCGAAGTAACGATGGCGATGTATCTTCGAGTGGATGTGAAGTAAACTAAATGTTCCTAAATGACCTAAAGATAATATGTTTGCTGCAATCTAGTTCAGTATTTTCTCGTGAATATATCGAAACAAATAGAAGTAGGACACAAGTTACAACGCTGCAATTGGAAAATTTATTCATCGAGCTCCAAATTATTATGAAGATTTCTGTTCTTTTCATTTCAAATTTTGGTAAGACAAAGAAAACCAAACATAAGAAAATCCAAAGTGTGCTTTACTGTGCGAATTTGTGTGGAAAAAAATAATCAAAGAAAAGAAGAAATAACACTGCTAGTCAGTGTTTGTCTGTAAATTATCCGTATGCTGATTAAAGAAACTTTGCAACAAGTCGAGGTCAACATCGTTGTCGTTGTTGTGTATCAACCGATAAGAGGTCTGCAGCTGATGGACAAACGTTTCATCCTGCCACATTTCCTTAGGCAGACGCTGTAACAGATTACGCAAAGTTTGCACCCAGGCGTTACGCTCCTCATTGGTATTGGCGGAAGGCATCAAAATCTGGGCCAACCCTTGTATATGGTTTGCAAGACGGCGTCCCAAACTACTGTAGCGATTGGGCTGTTTTTCCACCAATGTAGCGAGTGCATCGAAAAGATGCGCTTTAAGCATGTCGTCTCGCGCCATATCTAGTGCCTCCGTCAGGGTGCATTGTGGAAGCAACTGCAAACAGAAACACGCAAATAACAAAAAGTGAAACGAGGATAAGTTGATGAACATTGTTACCATATTTGAAATCTGCACTTGATTTTGATTTAGATTTACCTGTACTAGGAATGTGGTGATGCGTTCGTCATCCACTGGAGGCTGCAGTTCATCCTGGTACAAAAAGGCAGCAAACGAGATGAAGGGTGCAACCGTCGCCTCGTTCCCATCGCATTCGATGACCTTGGGCTGCTGCCGAAGATGTTTTTGAAAGTAATACTGGGTAGATAACGGTTCCGCCGTCATCTTTTCCAGTATCTCTTGCATGTCTGATAATTTTAACAGAAGAAAAAAAAACACAAGAATGCACCAAGGCTTTAACGAAAAACAATCACAATCAAAAATAGTAGGAATGTTTAAGGGTAAAATTTACCTTCGTCAGAGCAAATTTTTTTAAGGCACTCGAGCGTCGGCTCAAGTAACTCGATAATCATCGTAACAAGATCAATTGGATCCACCGGTTTGCTTTCCTGCTTCTCGTGGTGCCCCATATCATTACGCAGACCACCGATCTGCTCAGCTAAGCCAATTGCGATAGCCAAGCCTACTCGACGAACCATATTTTGTTTTGTTGCACAGTACACGGTCAGCAAGGGCGGCCATAGTTGCTCAAACAGTGTCAACAGCTTATGAACTACGTCTAGTTCGCGCTTTTTGTACGCATCTTTTACGCCACGCAATAGAAAATATTCGATGAAGGATCCCTGATCAACAAACTCAAGTTCATAGATACGACGTGTCATATAACAAAGCGCAGCATTCAGTCTCAAGTCAAAATCCTCCCACAAGAGTGCCTCAATGAATTCGCGAATGTAGTACGTCGCGATCTCTCTATGTCGGTCCATAACTTCGAGGGCCATGTCAACATAGTATTCGCTATGCTCCTTGCCCATATCATACAATGTTCGTATGAGCTTGAAGAAAAATGTGTGGGGCGATTGGAACATGAGCAACTGCACAGTCTTGCGGGTTAACTTCTCTGCGTTCGGCCGCAAAGAATTTATCAGGCCAATCATCTCGAAGCTGAAATTGGCCTGCTGATAGCGCACATAGTCTCGCCCGAATGTCTCTATCATGAATTTGACGAGTTGGTGAAACTGCGTCAGCGGCAGTTCCTGGACCCGCCGCAGGATAAGCTCACGAAGCTTAACACGTTCCTCCGGCAACTCATCCTCTCTACACTGCAGCTCGTCGCCAACGGGTTCGCTCGTGTCGTATTCGATCATCATACGAACATGTTTTTCATTCAGGAGCGACAAATGCTGCTCTACAAATTCTAAACACTCTGCGTTACCAAACACTAGCTCTCTGCGTTTCATGAATGAAGTGAGGTAAATGAGCCTCTCGCTTTCAACAGTGGCGCTGTCGATCTTTAACATTAGCAGCCCTAGATTCATTGCATCTGCCTTCTCAGCCATCGACTTTGGCCGCACAACAAAGTTGGCCAGGCGGCAAAGAACTTTATGGCAACGGTGTTGTTGCACTGACTTCAGCTGCTTAGTGAGATGGTAGGCCGATTCACCGATTACTTGCTGCAGCGTGACCGTCTCATCACCCTCGCTAAACAGATCGATTTCGGACCAGTAAAGAAAGCGATCAATACTGACGTCTGAGATGCAGGTTTCCAGCGTGTTCAATGCTATGTTGTGAATCGCCAGCATCTTCTTCCGAGTGACTGATGTTAATTCTGGGGCTGTTGACCGAGCTGTTACCGATTTTTTGCTTTCCTCAAACAGATCGTACATCGCCAGGGTTTCACTATGTGGAAGTTCCGTTGGTGGCTCGCAGGTAAACGTATTGAGGCACGCGATAATCATGCTGAAGAGGTGCTTTAGCACATAGCCGAAGTAACGATGTTTGCGCAGTTTCGACCATCCCTCGAACTTTGACGCGTCTGGTGTGTTCACGTAAAACAGCAGAGCGGCAACATGCTCGGTCATTCGGTCAAGCGTTCGTACATGCTCAACGTACCGGTTCCGATCAATTTTGCGCCAGTTCCGATCGTTGCGGTAAATTGCCAGATGGATTGACCGTACTAGCGCCTCAATCCGCTCGAGCAGCTCATACGGTTTCGCGTACTTAAGACTGGTCACGGTCTGGGGGAGAAACTGCATCGAGAACCAGAGTGGCGAGTATGATACCATTTCGTACAGGAAGCGATCAAGATCAAGGCCCCAGATGCAGTTAAGTAGTAAACACTTGCTGAGCTGTGGAGCCGTGCAGAGCAGCTGCCCAACACGCCCATCTTGCTTCAAATCGTACAGGAACGAAGCGTCCGTGTTCAAAACCAGGTACATTGCGATCTTGCGGAGCTGCGCCTCATGCTGACCAATTACCTTATTATCCGCATCAAGATAATTCTGCTTACGCAAGTACCGCAACAACCTGGCAACAATCTCAATAATGTACGGTTCGTTTCCTGCGTAGAAAAAATGACACATTAACAAAGTATTGAATGAAAAAGAGTTCCTTTGTCATACCGCCATCAAAAACGATTTTGTCGAATGACCGGACAAACTGGTTGGTGTTGTTCAAGATGAGCTGTAGTTTATTAAAATCTTCACAAAACTCCATGTTGGCGGCGGTGTTGTCAATATCATTGAGAACCTGGTATAGATCTTTCATTCCTTCTGCTGGCTTAGTGTTTCCGAGCCGCGCAGAGTATAACGATTATGCCTATTCGTTCGATACTATTGCATTTATTTTGCTCTTAGATCGCTTCACGCCGCTGAACGTTCTTCCCCTTCACCTGCTGACGTTTGCTTTTGGAGTTTTCGTCGAATATTACACAGGCGTAGGACAAAATTTGCTTCAAACTAGGAACCACATCAAAAAAGCTTCGATTATCTTTAATAAACTCGGTTGATATCGTATCATTGCTAGAAGAAGTCTAGGCAACAGGCACTATTGGGGAAGCCAATTCAATCAGGTTTATCGAGAAATGCTTCCGCCATCACCAACAAACCTCGATGGCCGTCGCTGACAGCTATCGGCATCGCGCCAACTGAAGGAAGCGTCAAAGCTATAAAACTTTAAACTATAATCTATAAAAACTATAACTATACAAAACATTAACGCGTGTAAGACGCACCATGCAGTTTTATTGGTGATGGCGTGATAATTATTGATGAAATAGACAACCGCATCTTCGCATTGCACAAACTTTCTCTAGGAAAAAGTGCAATATCAAACGACTTTAATCTTCAAGCTGGCAAAACCAAGATCACTACAAAAAGAAAAACAACGGCAGAGTGGCGTGCATTTCTCGCAATGCACCAAGGCCTAAAATGGCCTTTTCTCAACTGACTTCTGGTAGTGTGTCCTGGGCACTAAGGCTCATGATATTCGCGATGATCGCGTTATGGCATATTCGAAAATCCTTAGCCGACGGCCACAGCGTACAGAAGCAAACCGTACAGTACAGCTCCGATATAACAACGGATATTCGAAAACGCCATGATCCAACCAATAAAGTAGCAGAGATTTTGACATGTTAAATATTGTTGAAATATTTCATGTTATATCTTGTTTGGAGATAAATATAATTTTCAATTGCTCGCTCGATTAACAATAGTTTGTTTCTGTGACAAGCTCTTTTGCTTTATAGCTTGAATCTACTTGTTTGAATATCTAAATAGATTGTGATAGTGTTAACCGCAAACTAAACTCAGTAGGCAATTCACAAAATTTTTCAGCATTCCAAGTTTTCGAATGACATAATTTTTGCGGTACGAACAGTCGGTAACGTATAGTCAAGCACAGTCTTAAAATATTTGCAATCCCGGTATTGAAAAAAAAAATTCATGTAACGTGTGATCACACAGTATAATATTCAAAATAAATTCGTCTTCATATAGAATGCGCATCTTCCGACGGTTCCTTTATCCACATTTTCGGCTTATAGTGATTTGAACCAGTCAACCAATACCGTGGATCAAACGAAATCGAAATTGCGTAAGCAGTAAAGGGGGGATATTGGTTTTGTTCATAGTTTTTGAGGTGAATTTTACTGTTCGTTTTGGCGGCCACAGAAGTTGCTATAATTATGTTGCCACAGTTGATACCACATCGTCACCATAGGCCAAACGGAATTAATTCCATCATGTTGGTACACTGCTAGCGGGCAAGGAACGTAATACGCAACAGTAGCCATCTCGCTTGCCCGACATGGCCAGCTGCCAAGCACGAGCGAGAGAACTATACCGGCGGCATGGCAACCGTTCTGAGCACTGAAGCAAGGCAGCGACAGCACTGAAGCTACCAACATTTCTCGCCAGTGTGGTACGTAGTTAGACCGAGAATAGTGTATTGTGGCGATATTTCGTGAAAGTGACTTAACAGAAAGTTAAATAAGAATCGAAGGCACCGAAGAGCACCCGTGAAAGTCATCTTTAATTTGCTTGATTTCCTGATCAAATAAGAGCAGTGCGATCGTTACCATTTGGTGAGCGGCCCTAGCACATGCGGCTTACCGCTTTCTCTTCGTCAAATTTTCTTACGCTCTCCTGAAAAGTCATCTTGACCGCCATTCGTCATCGCCATTGCTGCTTGCTTGACATTGCAACGAGCGCACCTCGTTTCGGAAGAATCGAGTGGCAAACGGCGAACCAGTAGGCGAAACAGAGAGTGAAAGGATCAGAATGTGCTAGAACGAGAAACCCACCTCCCGAACGTCCGGATCGAATAGTCGGACGCCATCACTCGACCATTTTGAAGAATTCCTGCTGTTCCTATTACATGTTTTGCAGTACTTTTCTATTCCTCTGATCCGACAACCATTCGGTTGAGTATTTTCCCGTTTTACGCCAAACAGCCGTACATATTTTAACGAGTTGAATTTATTCATTCGGATTTAGTCTCACTTTTGCATTTTGCTATGGTGTAAAATATTGCTTTCTCGCTCGCTCTCGCTGTTCCTCGCTTGGTTCTGGATGCTCGATGGCTAAAGACGCGTTGGTTTATGATAAGTCGATTTCTGGAACTTCCTCGACATACATTTTCTAGTCATACATCTTTAGCCATTCCTTTTCTATACTTTCCTCATCCCATAAACGAAACGCAGCACAGTGCAACCTAATTTGAAACTGTTCTGCTTTTGCCGGGTCTTTTTGCAGAGTCCTATCAGCAGCAGCGGTTCTTGGAGTAAAAATGGTTGCTAGCGAACAGGAGGAAGACATCGCCCCGAAAAGGGAAACAACTGCGGCACCGGCACCAACGTCTGCGGCAGGTAAGATCATAGGGGTGGTTACGGTGTCCCAAATTACCAATTCCGCGGTAGCTGAAACCACCGTATCGGAGAAAGTTAACTCTTTGGTTTTTCTCGTGGTTGTTAAATTTCTTGTTAGCCTTACAACACATAATATTTCTTTCACTTATCCCCCTTACCGCTCCCACCCCCTCTTTGTCCACGAGTTTGCTCACATTTCACCAACACGCACTTGCGCATGCTATCAAAAGCGGCATCGGTTCGGCTATTTGGGTTACTAGCTGCCGCGATGCCGCGTGAAATCATTCTTATTTTCGGTTTTTAATCTCAGAATCTCCATTTTCAACCAAGATAGGGAGCATCCGCGCTTGCGTATTATGTTTTCTTTCGTATTTTCTTCCACACGCGGCTTCAACTGGTGGTACAAGATCGAACTTTTGTAAATGTTGCAAGAAAAGAAAATCAGCTTATTACACGCCGAGGGCAAATGGTAAACTGTTTGTTTGCGATCCTGCATCACTGCCTCTCAGTGGGCGCTTCTGGTCTTTCAGTATACAGTATTGTGTTGTCGTTTTGTTTTCACTTGTTGCGACATTGGTGATACGTATACCGGTTGTCATTTTTTGATATCTCTCTTGGTATTGTGGGAACCATTGCAATAAAACGTTATTGGATGACGTTGTCCGCTTTTCTCGTTCATTGGTTTTATACACACGTTGGATGATGTTTTACTTTTGCCAACAAAACAAGCCACAACCTAAGGACGGAGCTGGAGTGAATTGATAAACCAGTAAAAGCTTGACACACAGAAACAGAAACACACAGATTTTAGACCTCCAGCTCAAATCAAACAAGAGGGAGTTTCCCGACTCAAGTCGGGATTAGAGCGCCGCCGCAAATGTAAAGCAAAGCAAACGCGCGAGAGCATGCGTGAACCACTTGACATAGTTGGGTGTTTCGTCATCGCTCCACACTTACTATAGCAAATTCTTTCATTACTGGGCATCGCGGTCCGGCTTTTTCTATCTGCTCATTTATCCGGTGCTTGATATTTCACGTTCACGTCGCAAATCTTTGTGTGCATCGAAACCCGTTGCAACATGTTGAAAACAAAATTATGCGACGAAAGTAGGAAAATAGGGCATGTAAGCAAGTCGCAAATTGCCCCTTTGGTGACGATTGAAATGGATACATTTTTTAGTTCCATGGAGTGTGTGTGTCACAGTAGACCGTGCTGTGGAAATACATAACGTAGGGGTGTGATGAGATCATGTCAAGAATTCAAATCTAATTCGTATACCTTCGATTAAACGTATGGGTCATTAGTGTTGGAGGTCGTAGCGCACGTATTGCGTTTATTTCATTTTGACAACAGGAAAATTTATGCCTGAGAATTAGTTGCAGAGATTATACAGTCTTCCAATTACTTACAAATTTATTAACGGATCAATTGACTCTATTTGTACTCGTCATATTGTTACTGCTTATACCGTGTTTGTACCGTTCGAGACATCAATCAACAGACAATGGATGTCGCTGGCACAATCAACATCCGTCAATATCAGCGTCATCAAATCAACCATTCAAGTGTGATTAATACTGTGTGTAAAAATGATGAGTTAATGATTAATTATGCAAGTGTAAGCTTTTCGAACATTTCTTTTCAACATATATGGAACGTAAGTGATGCTACAGACAATGTGTCATCAATTATACGTCGTTCATCACAGAATAAACTACCGTTTGGAAAGTGTCATGATACATCCCGATGGACGTTGAAAATCAATCTAATACTATCATAATGTGCTCTTCGGCAGCAGCAACAGTTAAAATTGCTTTTTCCTTATTTTTCAGACAATGTTAACGAGTCGGAAATCAGCAAACGTACTTTTCGTTTAGAAGTATGGTCGAAGATGCGTTCTGAGAAACGTTCGCAGAGCGCTGGTCCCAGCAACAACTCTACGCGAAAAATACCCTTTTTTCCAGAGGCGGAACAAGCTGCCGAGCGTCTTGCTGAAACCGATGAGTTTAAACAAGCGAGTAAGTTATAGCATACATTGCTTCGCATAAGTTAAGATGTTTGGTATATACTCGTTTCTATTATAATAGGCAAAATTAAGGTCAACATTGATCTTGTACAAGAGTCAGTCAAACTGCAAGTGCTGAAGGCGCACAAAACGCTTTTCGTTGCACCATCGCAAAAGTCTGAGTTTTTGTATGCTAAGATCAAATCCTGCAACGTAAACGAGGTACCACTAACAATACAGAAACGCATAGTAAAAATGCTCGGCCCGGAAGACACATACGAGGAGCTCGGTACGTATTTTAGAGTAACCTTGAGAACATTGACGATTGGCACTACGAGCCAGCACAGCACCATTATCAACACAGCATGAGCCACGCGATCCGATCGCAGAATAAACTTGCATAATACTGAAACTAAAGAAAAAAAAAACAATTAAGCTATCATGAGTGCACTGTCACATGAACGAAACTTGCAACTTGCTTCATCTTTCAAAACAGATAGAGCGAAGTGTTGCTGAATTGATAACGCATACTGCGCGTCTATTAATGAATTACTCTATGCAAAGTAAACGATTACATTTAACATTGCTGTTGAAGCTAGTCTTTGTATTCTGCATGACTGTTGGAATGAGATTTAGAAATGCTGGATCTCAGGGGTTCAGACTAGAATTTAGAATACGCCAGGTTGCAATCGCTTTCGGTAGTGTAATTCCAAGAATTTGATTTAAGGGACCTGAGATATGATTTGCCTTTAAGGGACCTGAGATAGATTTGAGAGATCAAGATAATTTCTGGTGGCATTCTATCAAAATCGTGCTCTTCAGTGTGATGATGAGAGAAAACGCCTTGGTTATAGCGATTTCTCGGCTAAATCTCAGTTCAACAATCAAGAATAATAAAGTTAAAAAAAAAAACAAACATTACACCTGCTACTTGTAGGGAAACATAGCATAGAAGAGGATCGCGATGAATGTTTATATCATTTAATAAAACCCTCATCTCGATGCTCTTCTATGTTATGTTTGTTTGCAGGTGAAGGTTTACAGTTTGTTTTGTTTTGGCAGTAGGTGCACTGTTTGTTCTGTGTTGAAGGTATGGCAATGGTACAAAGAAATTATATTTCTTGCATAAAACAAACTTTAGTATTGCTTTTCAATTGTCAACATTTCCTACACCATCCTACTACATCCTACTTACATAATCATATTCAATGTTTATGAACTATTTCTTCAGGTATTGATCAAGCCGAACCCGTTGATATGGTTGTTGTGGGATGCGTTGCAGTAAGCGAGCAAGGACAGCGCATTGGTAAGGGTAACGGCTACGTGGATTTGGAAATTGCGTTGCTCGCTGAACAAGGCGTGATTACACCGAAGACTGTAATCGCCACAACTGTGGCGGATGCTCAGGTGTATGATGTTTTGCCGGAAGAATTGTTCCAACCGTATGATTTCACCATTGATCTGATTGTAACGCCGACACGTGTAATCCGCGTCGCAAATCGGCCAACACCGCGGGTTATTGGCATCCAATGGGGCCTACTATCAGCTCGTCGCCTGGAGGTTGTGCGCGTGCTGAAAAAGTTGAAAGAGCAGCTCGAAGCTCAAGGCAAGGTAATCGCTCTCAAGGACGAAGATACAGATGTCGAAAGCTTCCGCAAACCACGCAATCAACGAAGCGGGGGTGGTAGTGGCCAACGTCGCCAGCAAACCCGCCGCCGTCGCTCAGTGCGTAATCAACAGAATGGCGCGGCAGATACCGGTGCTGGTGCCGCCATTCGCAGTCACGATGAGGGCGGAAAGGAAGGTGCCGAAAAGCGAACAGGCGAAGAAGGAGGTGGTGGTGGTCGTCGGGCTCGCCGAAAACCACGCTACGGACGTAAAGTACGGAATTATTCCGATTCCGATTCTTCTCAGGGTCGTGACGGTGGTGTAGTTGGCAAATCTGAATCGGCTTCCGGTGGCGGTGGTGGACGTGGCAAACGGCATCGCGGCATTTCAGGGCGAAGTGGAGGTGGTCAGTTGGAGGAGAACGAACAGTTTGCCAACGGTGCCGGTGGAAAAAGCGGAAGGAATCGCAGCGGCAAGGCAGGTGGTACCGGCAACGGCAGACCCAGAGGCCGAGTGTTGCAACATCAAGACAGCGTGAGGATCCGCGTGTCGAACATGTTCGCGGTTCGCTTCAAGGATTTCAAAGAAGAACTGCGCTTCCGCGACTGCTACCCTTCGAAGATTAGTAAGGGTCGCTACGGTAAGTGTATGCTGATCTTCCCGAAGCGCGACAACACTGACGAGCAGAGTCAGGCAGAAGAGTTACTCAGTAAGCTGTCCGACATGCGCATCACAGTACAACAAAAAGACGGCGAGGCGAAACAAGTTGAGTTAAAATGCGAGCTGCACCAGAGGCGCCGTGATGGATCGACCAGCGACCATGATGTGGAGAATCACGAATCGCAACAGGAGCAACAGGGTCAGCAAGATCAGTACGCGCCACATGGCCAGCAACGAGAGCAAGCCCAACAGCCATCGCCACACAGTGAAGGCGGTCAAAAAGTATCCTAATAGATTAAATAGGCGTCACAAAATACGTTTCTGCCCTATTTCCAATCCATTTTGTTTCTGCTTCACATACCTTTTTTGCTACTAACAGTGAATTCCCTGCTTACATCCCCCGTTTCTTCAAAATATTACTAAGTACGAGGGATGAAAAATTAAAGTCTTTGTGACACTTCAATTCTATCTCCGACAGCTCACCTATTTAGACCAAAGGCAGCTGCTTACTAGAACCGACGCATCTTGCGTACACAAAGTTTGAGCAATAGATGTACGCGCCAACTAAAACAATTAAATAGTACTTAAGCCGTCAATAACATAACTGCATGGCTATGGCTTTCACCATCAACTCTGCATAAAAAAGTTAGCACCGCAAATTGACAGCCCGTGTACAACAGTTATATTGGTAATCGCGAAGGCGGTGGCTGACATCCTTCTTTACTATTTAGTTGCGCACCTATACAGCTGCACCGAACATCTATTGCTTAGACTTTGTGTACCTAAGGTTCTGCGGTGCTAGTAAGCGACTGACTTGTATTAAAGCTAACCGTCATGCGTCAAGAGTGGTACAGAGGCTTTGAGAGAAGTCAATATTTCATTTCGTTTGTTAGTTTTTGATTGTCGTTATTGTTTCCACATAAGGAAAAGGAAAAACATCAACAAAAGGTAGTGTCGTTCTCTTTGGCAGTTCTCAATCAGTTGAATGGGTCATAAGTTTCTGGTTTGCTTAATTTTGGTAATCAGTTTATCCTGCCCTCCACCGCATCGTTCCCAGTGACATATATTAACCGGATGAAGTGTGCATGAAATAAAAACCAGTTGTTCCATCCAACATCATTCTTCAAAATAGAAAAAGAGAAATAGAGAAAGCGCGAGGGAGGAGAAAGAGGGGAAAATAGAGAGGGAGAGAGAAATAGAGAGAGCGAGAGGGGGAGTGAGAGAGAATTAGAGAGAGCGAGAGGAGGGAGGGGGGGGGGGAGAGAGAGAAAGAACGATAGAAAGAAAGAAACCAAGAAAGAAAGAAAGAAAGAGATAGAAAGAAAGAAACCAAGAAAGAAAAAACGAAAACTTGGCTAGAGCGTGAAAAAAAGGTACAAGATAAACAAGGGTAATGGTACAAGAAAAGTAAATAAGGAAGCGGTGGACGGGCCGGAAATGAAGATAACACATGAAAAACAGGATTTAAAACATTTACAAACGCGTTCATCAGATTCACAGACATTTGAATTCGGGAAAAAATTAAACTTCAGCGTTCCGGTCTACAGTATACCGAATAGATCGATAATACGGAGGAAAGCAAGATTCAAACAAGAAAATAATGTATAGCCCTTTAATAAGTAATTAAATGAACATGGTGAAATCCTCCCACTCTTAGTTAGGCGCGTCGGTCGAAGAGTAACAATGTGGGAAGGCTCACATAACATTCTCTATAGAGCATTACTCTAAAAGGTTCAGCGGCACGTGCGAGCAAATAAACATGAAATCTACCTTTTTTTCTTAAGTTGGAGTGGTTTGGCATACGCTTTATTCGTTACGGTTTACGTTTGTGTGGCCGGTTATTACATCATCGTACCAAAGCTTTCGGATCGTTGGTTTGTCTCGAGAGATGCTTTAATCCATTCGATTGGCAAAATCGTTACCGATGGCCGTTCGGCCTCGCCAGCGCCCAGCGTGCCTGTAGAGAGAGGATTGGAGTCCCCTACTACGAACATATGTGAAACTGAACCGGTGTTTGCATCCCGTAGCCAGCGTCCACCGTGTCGGACGTAACGCAACATTTCCCGTTCCGCTCTGTAACGATTCAGCGCTGCGATATTTTTATCCTCTTCTCCATTTTCGTGTACTTCGCACGGTGAGCAAAAGAACTGTGCGGAGCAGCCTCGGAAAGGGCGTCTTGAGCTGAATCTGGTCGCACCCATCAGAGAGCGTTCAGCACGTGCTATTTCACGTTCGGTTAGTATCGGCAGAGGGCATGAGGGGACGACTCTCGAACCGAGCTGTTTCAGGAAACGCTTAAAGTATGTTGGTGTTACGGGACGGTCGTAAGAATCTCCGTAGCGATCGTACAACAGTGCGAGCTGGAGACGGGTCTTCTCGGTGGTCGCCAACATATCGGCAGGTTGAAATGGTTCCAGCGGCCCGTGCCTTGCTGCTTCATCACCGATCGCACGCAGCATCCACTTCACACTTACTACATCCCACCGCGCTGCTTTGATATACAGTTGTACTTTGTACGTGCGGTCACCGGCAATGATAGCGCAGGTTTTAGTTCCGGGATTAGCTACAGCCCTGCCCCCGTGTTGTTGAATCATCCGCTCTAGCTCTGCGAGCTCGGGTAGCCCAGCAGCTGTGCTCATAACGCAATATTCTCTACCTTCGCACACCCTGTCGAGGAGAGTTTTTGGTGGTGCCATAGGCGGCCCCTGAGCGAAGGAACCAACCGGTTTCTTGCGACGTTTGCCGGCTGGCGCTGGCTGATCCTGCACGTGAGCGTCCCAAAGATCCGCTACGGTCACATGGCGCTTGGCGAGTTTCGTAGCCTGTCGTGCAGGATCAAGGGGGCCAGTTGGCCGACTAGTCGACTGGCCGGAGACGATACCGCCGTCGCGGACCAAAGCTTCCACCTCGCTTATTGTGCACACATCGTCGTATCGTCGATCGGTACGAATAGAGACGATCCGCGGAAATCGCAGTGTGTAGCCGGCCGCGTATGACCCACTACGAACCAGCTCGGAACCACGTAGTTGCAGCACAACGGAGACGTTTGGATCGATCCAAACGTCCGGTACCGTTTGCCCACATTGGACACTGTCGCTCGCACCGTCGGGCTCGATTGCACCGCCTCCCTCCATTTTCCGCCAGTGTGGAGACAATGTGCGATTCAGCTCATTCCATTGTGCTACCGCGAGACCCATCGATACTTTGGCGACCGAAAGAAAACGGAAACCGGGCCCTCTAGTGACCCGTTCTGGCGATCGACGATCGTCCAGCACGCCTACGAGGAAAGAGTTCACATACGTCTGGCGCTGCCCGTAGAACCCGCCGACAATCAGCAGATCGAAGTCCACCACCAGTCCATCGACGTAGTCCGGTTTCAGCTTGAACCAGCCACTGTTGTTCCGGTGGTTCGGCCGATACGGTGCGTCTTCCCGCTTCAACACGATACCCTCGTGACACGCATCAATTGCACCGTTCAGTAACTCTACCAGGTGCGTTGCGTCGCGAACCCGTTCGCGGTGGCAACGCACTAGAAACCCGGCCTGCTCGCGGACAATCAGTGCACCCAGCAGGCAGGCCCGTTCCGCATATGGCAGATCAGCAATGTTGCGCCCATTGTGGTGCAGTACATCGTACACGCAGAAACATGGCCGAAATTCGATTGACCCGGGACGCAACGATTTGACATCCGTATTTTCGCACTTATCTCGGTAACGCAGTTCGCGCCGGTCGTATACCATCATCTCCCCGTCCAAAATCACACTGTCGACGGTGGGTGCGAGCAGTTGTGCGATCAGCGGCGTGAGAGTGCCATCGAGTTGCTCCGCTGTAGCGCCGAATCGTTCCGAATAATCGATGCCGTTGCGCGATAGGTAGCGGAAGCTAGGACCGATCTTGTGCAGCTGAAACCGCTCACCATCCATCTTTGTTTCAGCCCAGTACGTGGCACGCTGCAGTAGGCCGCCAACGAGCCGAAGATCGATCCGCTGGCAGAGCATCGGGCGCACGTGATGCATCGGCTGAACATAGCTTGTGATGCTCTCGGTCGCAGACACATTCGACTCAATTATATGTACCAGTTGCTCCAGATCGCTGAGCGCATCGTAAAGCTGTGGAGCTTGCCCGTGGTACAGTTGTAGGACGCGTCGGTTACCGACACCGAGACGAAGATCTTTGAGGAGAATGCGCACGAGCCAACGGTGGTCTGCCGACGATCCACGCTTCAGCAGTTCCGCCAGCACCTGCTCGACTTGCGTCTGGCGACTTACGTCGGGTGACCGTTCATCGTTGTTGAGAGTATCCAGATAATTGTTCACATCGCTCACGGTTAGAGAACCTTGGGCGGGGCATCGTCCATGTACCAGGTGCGCGATTCGATCGGCTAGATCGCCGGCCGTTTCATTGGACAAGAGTTGGCGCGCCTCGTCACTCTGGCGGCTCAATCCGAGTGCCCGAATGTATCCATGGGCCAGCAGCGTGTGGCGAAAGCCATACGCTTTTCGTTTACGATCGCACCCAGGAACTAGCAACCTTAAAATGGGATAGACGCTGCGTTTGGCGGTGCCGTCTGACGTATTCGTACGTAAAGCTTGCTCGAATGAAGCGAAAAATCGACGGAACACGTCCGTTTTAGTTTTTGTTTTTTTTACCCGGTCCAGCAATGCCGTTAGCTCGCTGAACTTGGTGCCAAAGTCTTCGTTGGGCATCTCGGTTGGTGAAACGACAGCGAACGTGTGCTTTACCGTGTTCTGTGGCCTGTTGGTTAGGAAAGCGGATGTGAACTAACATCAACATGTTACGGACGATGGGTTTGTTTCACTTATATGTGCTTACCAAGGTTTACCAAGCAACTTTTCAAGATATCGGTTTTTAACACGTAACTAACGCTACAAGTAACAGTAGTAGGGCTCACTATTTCATGTTTTGAAGTCAATCGTTCACAACATCGCATCGGCATTAGTTTCCATCGTTGAAAAATTCCATCGCGCCATACGAATCAACTGCGTTGCGTTGTGTGCCCTTCGTTGAACAATATCGCACCGTCTCACAATTTTGATATTGACTCATATGCGATGTTTACAGTGAATCACAGGGTTTGGAGCTAATATATAGTAACGCTTTTAAATAGACAGCTAGAGGCGTATTTTGATGTTGAAAACTAGTAAACAATTGAATCAAAAAATGATTTTAAAAATGGGAAAACTGTTAAATACACAGACGATAAAAACAAACAGTAAACATATTTGCTTTTGTTTTTCTCCTAAAATCTATTTCATTCCTCTTTTAAGCACACTTGTTT
>NC_071287.1:5510528-5535048 GCF_943735745.2 Anopheles bellator | reverse complement strand
GACAACCGTTTTAAACGTCAAATGAACCTTTGCATCATATTTTATCACTAGCAGCTCGGAGAGCATCCAAGGAAGTACCGGTAAGTAAGCAACATTCTAAAGTTAAGGTAATCGAGGTGTCGGATTCGCGGGGTGAGGTGCGTTGGCTAGCATATAATATAAGGTAAAAGTAAGTGATAGCTGTAAAAGGTATTGCATTGCCGGAGATGCAGAAAGAGGCGCCTGATTGAGTGCTTAGCACAATCGGACGAACCAGGCCGGTCCAGTGGCGTACCGGGTTGCTTACGGTAGCCGCCGCTCAGCAGCAAGCAACGCCGACACTGCGCCATGTTTTTTTTCTTTGTGTCACGTTTCTTTGAGTTTTCTGGGACGTTCTTCGCATTCCTCTGCGATGCTGCGGTGGGCTGCGTTGGGCTGCCGCAGCTTCCCTCGCTGCGCCTGTCACAGGTGCATCGGCACGGCCATACAGCTCCGAGCTCAGCAGCAACTCGTTTCGTCATGTTACTGGAAGTCATCGTACGATCGTCGATCATATTTACGATGTACCAAGTTTGGAGTGGAATAATACCAACATTGTTCTTGGGGAGTATTGTTAACATAAAGGGAGTTAACATAAAGGGAGTTGCTAACATAAAGGGAGTTGCTGAGAAGCAGTTGGCGGTTAACGGGCCGGAAAGAAGAGATACAAGATTGAGCGCGTTTTGAAAGACGTTCGTCAATTTCATAGAAGCTTGAATTGAGAGAAGGAAGGCCATTTGGACATTGCAGTCTCCAGTAAGCCCCTTGAATAGTAACATGCAGACAAGTTTACATTACGATTAAATTTTCAGGGACACGCGCTTCTTCAAATCCTTTTCATTCTCCTCTTACGCATACCTGTTTACACGCTTTAACTTTGAGTTGTGGAATATTCCAGCACCACACCGGGTAGTCCAATTTCAGCCGATATTTTATGGGAGCACCTAACACCCCGTTGTGGGTAGCTCAGTTCTGCTCCATATGTTACTATGCACGGCTGTCTTTTAAATATCAAAAGATTTGTAACGTACTTCATCGTACAATCGTTTATCAAATTCGAATCGGAAAGATTTTCTGTTAGCTTTTATTCCCGGACACCCGTGGTGGTGCGTAGGGGCCGATCTACTGAAGAAGAAGGTTCCCAGCTTCCGCCTTGAGCTGGAGCCAGCTCGCCTTTCGGTCGAACGCATTCATATGTTCAACGCCATGGTCCGGGGTGGAGTGAATAATTTTGTATACATTTACATTTCACATTTTTGCATTATCTTTGTTGTGCATATGTTATTTTGGTATTTTTCTTTTCAGCGTTTTGTTCTTGCTGCTGAAATGGAATCGAACGTTCAGCCAGACAAAGTTCCGGGGTTGCTGTTTCTACCCCCGTCCGCTACAATGCATAGTCGCCCATCAACGGACCCTACGCATACAACTGATGGGCACGAGACTGAACCGGACCCGAACTCTGAGCCGTGCACCAGCAAACAGAGGACGTTGTATGATCCGCGAAACCCAACAATCCCGATCATCATAGAGCAACCGCAGGATCGTCCGGAATGCGGCACGCTCGTACAGTATAGTGCACAACGTGCCAATGATGAATCGCATAATGCTATCAATCCGTGCTCGTCTTTGAAAACAAAGCAAGTAAAATGGTTGAAAAATCAAGACTTGGACCCAATCGTAGTCTCATGTGTGGTCAAGATGCGAGCACTGTTGGAGAACGGGGTCTTTGTTGGGACGTGGACCCAATTTGAAGAGGTGCGTGACCAAGTGTACCAACTATTAGAGAAACTTTTGTTAGAGGAGATTAAGTTCGCCAACAAAACCGATATCGTGAATCGTTTTTGGAATTTCGTTTGCCATGATCGAATCGTAGAATTACGCACACGGATGGCCTCCGGGGACAATGAAGAAGAGAAAAGTAAGCTTCACGAGAAAACGCAGAGTCTTATAAACAATGGCATGGACGAGTTCAAGGGCCTTGTTAAGAAAATGGAGCAGCGCTATGCTTTAAAATTTGAAACTGGCGAGCTCGTGGACTTCGATCGTGAAAAGTATTTTCCAGTCATGGAAGAAGCTTACAAATTGTGCGTGTTTATCGGCGATCTAGCACGCTATAAAAGTGAGTTTACCAACAGTACAAATTTCGATGAAGCACAGGAATGGTACAAGTCTGCTCAGCGAATCTCACCACACAAAGGAAGGGCATTCAACCAATTGGCAATAATCGCTCTGCGTCGGGTAAATGGCATTTCGGTTGTTTTGTTGCGATTGTATCTATTGGTGATCTATATGTTTCTGTTGTTTTTCTTATTTTCAGAAACACACATTGGATGTCATTTATTTCAACATGCGTAATTTGATGTCCGCCACGCCATATGACGCAACCCTGAAAACTCTCATGCACATTTTTGACGTATCTAAGAACAAGGTGAGCAGCACTTCATAATGCTTTCGTACGTTTCCAAATCTGGTTGGAACTGTTAATATTTACCACTCCTACCTCACGCCTTTCCCACATTCTCACTCACTTTCTCAAACGCTAACTAAATCAAATCAGACTGTTCAATAGCATAACCTACTGATGAGTATGGCTGTGAGTGTGCGATATTTAGTGGCAACGATACCACATACTATTCGTATCGCCATGATCATCGCTTCTTACGTTTTGTTTATATTTTTAACGGGAAAAACAGTAATAATGTTGCTGTTTGGCTCTATCCACCCAATAATAGACAGTATGAACGTAATCTGCGCCATCCACAGGTAGAACTGCAGCAGGCCAGACTGCTGAAAGCTGGACGCTATATCGCTGGGGTTTCCCGGCGTGAAATATGGATTCCCCCGGACAGCACAAAGCCCTTGCTTCGCCCCTCTCTGCGCCAAGCTAACGCAGATGATGAGCAGGAGCTGCGCAGTAAGGATTCTAATGTGTACGATGATTTCGTCCTATCCTTTATACACACGCTCGGTAAGCTGTTTAATAGAAAGGGGTAAGTTGCCATACGAATACTAAGTTACGCGCGGTGATGGGCCATATCCTTAATCGCCACCCCTCGCCAGTACCAGCATCGTTTCTATTGATTCGATTTTTCCTCTTTGCAGTATGGAGTCCTTCCGCCAGTGCGTAGCTGGGATGCTGTGCGAGTTACGGGTTCTGGTGCAGTGCTCTTCGATCCGCATCTCAAGTCAACATTACGTGCAGCTGATATCAATGTTCGTGTTCGCCGCCGAGCTGCTTCAGGTGAAAGGTAGGAGGATCTCATCTTACTGCACTGCTTTTCGTAATGATAACCACACCCGTTTTTTCAGACTGAGGCTAAGCTAAAACGTTGAACCTATTTTTCCTAGATGAGGAATCATTTAGTTTTGCAAAAGAAATAATATCCATTGCTTGGTTTTGCGAAATAAAAATTATTTATGCTTGGGGAGCCAAGAAACGATAAAACGGCTGTTTCCAAATGATAACCTCATTATGTATTATTCAAGAAAATATGGCCACCCAGTAAAAATGAATGAAAATCATGATGTGTTAATAATCGGTGGCCTCTCCATTACGATTTATTACTTGAAAAATACGTTGTGGCATACTTTCGGATAGGTTCTTTAGCACCTTCATCGACAGGGAACGCCGAGCATTCCTAATCGCCACTTCAAGCGTCTGTATCTTTTCGTACTGCTTGCCATCCGCATAAATCTCTCGAACTAGAATTCCCCAAACATTATCAATAGGGTGGAGATCTGGAGAAACAGCCGGCCAGGTCATTACATTGACTCCCAAATGTTCCAAGTAAGCTTTTGTTGCTCTACTTGAATGGACAGTTGCATTATCTTGCTGGAAATTTAGCTTGTGGTGGTTGAAACGATGCAATTATGGCTTCAAATTACTCTCCAGAATGGCCATATACCCTTCACTATTCATTCGTAAAGGAACTATTGCTAAATTACGTTTAGCTTGGCTACTAAACGCACCCCATACCATGATGGAACCTCCGTCATAATTCCGTCGTCTAAAACGAGGTTCCCGTCTCAAATCTCGCCAGTACTGGCAAAAGCCATCTGACCCACCGAGATTCAATTTCTTTTTGTCAGTCCAAACTAAATTTAAAAAATCTCAAATATTGGAAAACTCAATGTATCGGTAGCTTACATAATTCCATTCATCTTTCCATGACATATGCTCGTTCGCAAATTGTAATCTTGCTGCTTTGTGGTGTACCTTCATTGCTGGAATTTTTCTCATTGATTCTCTGACAATGCTTACAGAGGCATTAAGAGTTCTCCAGATTGTAGTATAGCTAACATTCATGTGCAATTCATTCTTAATACGCCGACAACTTTTCGTAGTGTTAGACGCAGTTTTAACTATTCTTCGTTTATCTCGAGGGTTGAGTAGTTTTGGCCGTCCAGATGACTTCCGAGTCCCATATTCCGATGGATTTTTCAAGTAATTATTGACAAACCTTGGACATCGTTTTAGTAATGAGGCTATTTCACGATTTGACCTCCCAACACTATGGTACACTTCAATTTTCCCTTTTTCGTCTTCTCCTAATTGAGCTCCACGACCCATTTTTGATCAAAATGGCCAATTGACTACAGGAAATAAGCAAGACTACTGAGATGAAAAAGCTCAGTTACTTGACAATTCAACTACTGTTAGTAGGACTGGACTAGGTCTTACTTTTACAAGTGAGGTTATCATTCGTTTTATCGTTTTTTGACACCCCAAGTCAAAATAATGTTTATTTCGGAAAACCAAGCAATGGATATTATTTCTTTTGCAAAACTAATTGATTCCTTATCTACGATAAATAGGTTCAACGTTTTATCTTAGCCTCAGTCTGAAAAAACGGCTGAGGTTATCATTATGAAAAGCAGTGTAGTTGTAAATAGTAGACTCAATTTTTGCAGCTCTTTTGTATTTGGCCATGGCGGTTAAGTCCAGAATACCATATCACATATACGGTATATCATCCCGCAGAGACTCCGTCTGCCGGCTCCATTTTGATTGTTTAGTTTGTGATTGACCCGGTTTGGTTTTCAACCTTCGGTACTTTATATCGCCTTGTATGGTTAATACCAATCATCAATGTTCAAGCAATCCTGTTGTACTCGTCGTGGGCTCTCGGTCTGATCGCTATTAGATGGTGTCGTAGCCCACTGCGTACGTCAAAGGAATGGGAGACAAAAGGGAAACAAAACTGAAACAAAACTGATTTGAAATAACGAGACGTGAGTGTTCCTTTGGCGAAACATCTTACCCATCGATGAGCACTTATCCGTTGTGGAAAAGCTATTGTCGTCAAAAAGGTTATAGAATCATGATAAGCCACTATGGTTCTGTGGAATTCATGAGATCACTGAGTACCCTTCAATTTTGTGTTTTGTTCACATTCCAGCTGCGCGGTACGGGAATTGATTCCACCACTTCCAGATGGTTGTAACTGTCGCGATTGATTTGTTTTTAATCCTTCGATTTAGCCATAGTGGGAGAATCTCGAACTTCGGACTTAACCGTACATGGAGCTGGTGAATGAGGCTTATGGGTAGTAGGTCGTGAAATCGCACCGAAGAATTTGATTCAAATTATTTATATCATATTTGTCTCTCTCCTAAACTTATTAATGATAATGATGAATATGAGGATGTACGTACATGATGTTACAGAGAGCATCATTATCAACATTGTCTCTGGTGCAGCCTAAGATCGCTCAGCGGTTGTAACGCCAAATAAGATGTACATGCTTTTAAACAAATGGGCCACAAGATCTAGCATAAACACGATATAATTTTAAATTTTTGGTGACCAAACAGTCCAACACTTCCAACATTGAGATAAGCACTGGTGGCAGAGCAAACGAAAAAAAGGAACATAGAATACAGTGTGCGTGCCACTACATCTTCCAAATTCGGTATCTTATGTGAGTTTTTATGCTCAGTCTAATGGTGGTTACGATCTAATTGTAAGGCTGAATAACAATTTCTTAATATGCACATGCAGTGCAAATGACGTACGATAACGATGGACATTCGCACAATTAAACACACTGCAGAGCAATTAGTGTACGCGCTCTGTTGGAGTGCAGTTGGAGTTTCTGTGGCAAGTGGCAGGTATGTGAAACACGGCCCTACTGCGGTTCTTCCACGTACGGATTGTTGTGGTACGGATGACGATTGTTCGATGCGCGCCAGCGACTTAAACCTAGCGGTAGGTTGGAGTGATGAGCGTTTGGTGTTGGTTGAGAGATCTCGGGTCTCAAGCAGGTTACTGCGTGTGGTGTGTAGGTAGCAGGAAGGGCTGTGAAGGATTCGCAGTGGTCTCTCCAGTCGAGGCCCTTCTTGAGCGTAAGAGATGTGGCGAGAGTAAAGAAGCACAGCCGATATCGTTTCACCACACACCACCGATTGCTAATCATTATTCAACACCGTCACATTCAACTCTCGACTTTTGCGTGCCTACTTTGCGTACGGGGTTCGGCCTACATTATTAGGCAATCGCTATGAGACACCGCACTTTTCGGTGGTTTTCGAAAACTGTTCGAGGAATACCGGGCTCGATGGCCCGTTCGCCGAGCCGGGGGCCACATTGCAGCACGTTGCTGCATCGTGTGGACACTGCTGTCTCGTGATCGTCTGCGGGCGCTACGCCATTCCCTGCCTCCACCGAAAGGCCGAACGATGCATCTTAATCTGTACCGCCGGAGGCCACACAACAACTGGAGCACGCTCGGCGCGCATAATCGCACATTCCAGGAGGCTACTTCCTGTTCCTCGGTCCCCACCCCGATCTCCGATGCCGGTCTCGTTTGTTCTCGCGGAGCTTGATACATTTTTCCAAAATCATTCCCACTGCCGCCTGCATTGTGCGGTAATTCGATTCCACAGCGGACCAAACATGTAACTGGATGACGACGACGTTTACCGGACCAGTCCTGCGACTTACGCCGTTCTCTTGAAACATTTGGTAGGATTTTTCCTGCCCGATCAGCTTTCCAAAGTACCCGCAGATTCAATGTTTTATAACATTTCGACGCGTACTTCTATCAATTTTACTTACTGTGCAATATTTTTACTCACATTTCTTGATGCGAGCAAAGTTTTTCCGTTTCGTTACTCGACTCGCAATCTGTGCGGCAGCACCATATGCCATTTTTGCTGAGTGCCACGACTCCTTCATTCTTCTGGCTGCGCTGGTTTTCCATAAAAACACATCTGTCTGTGAAATGATTTTCACATAACTTCGTGCCCTGTCTTTTCTGTCTGTCCGCCAGTTCTTTATGCTAAATGTCGTCGAATATGCTTTCGAGTAATCCAAACGTACCCCGGGTTGGTTGAAAGACCTGACGTCCTGGTGACCGTTACCACCCCTCTCGCCCAAGGAAGTACTGACCTGGGCCTCGTTAAAAGTCAATTCGGCTTGTTTGGATGATTTGTTAAAGAAAAATAGATTTGGATTTGAATTTTTTTTATCAATTACCGTATTTTTCCGTGTATAACGCGCACCCGTGTATAACGCGCACCCATATTTTAAGAGAAAAAAAATGGAAAAAAAGTTTTTTATTATACATTTTTCAGATATGTGATATCCAACAAATACCCAATGTTAATAATGTATTATGTATAAAAGTAGACTAAAGATAAAATGCGTATACATTGCAAAAGACATACTAGTATTTTATATTTCGTAATAATCTTCAAACTCAGATTTACTGCTGTCTGACAAATTCAGTTTCTCTAATTGCTCTTCAATGTACTCCTCATTGTCACTCTCTGAAGAGTCCTCAAAAATTGCGACATCTTCAGATCCATCCATAGTGTTGCTGATGCCACATTTTTTGAATGATTTCACAGCAACATCTGTTTTAACTCCCTGCCATGACTTAATGACGATATTGTAAGGATAATTGTATTCCTAACATATGTTTCATTTCATAATTTATTCAATAATACCATAAAATATGTACCTAAAAGGGCATATTTGTAAGCTTAGAGGAGCCAAAATTTGTACTCCCCTTGTATAACGCGCACCCAGATTTTAGAGACATATTGAATCCACTGATGATCGAGTGATTAGTTGCCTCAAGAAAAGGTTGTCACCTTGTGGCATGGGGCACCCGAAAAAAGTCAGCTCTCATTCGTGGGTTCCGCTCTGTCCTGTGTCCTGGTGGGTGTTTGATGCCTCCTGAGATCCTTCATGAAGATCCAGGACTTTGAACCAACTCCTGACTCCGGCGTTTGCCGCTAGCGCATCAATCGCACCACTCTGTGAAGCCAACCCTGAACCCGCCTGGTGGTCTGTTGGCCTACCTTGGCCCACCTTGGCCAACAGAGATAAGCAACGAGAGCAGCAAGAAGAGGAAGAGTCTATAAACGGTAACCCCGGTGCCACTAAATTGTCACAATCGGGCTCTCACTGTTTTTCTTTGCCCTCTCTCTTTCTCTCTCTCTCTCTCTCTCTCTCTCTCTCGTTACTTGTTACGTTATCTGCGCATCTCCGCGGTAAGGACTTTTTCGCCGTCATCATCCACGAAGAACGTGGAACGTGTGGACGGATTCTCTCGGCCGGTCGGCCGGCCTGGCGAAACCCCGGCTGCCGAGGAGCCGAGCCCGGCCCAAGTTCGAGGTCTTCGAACTTCGCCACGAGAATGCCCCCCGCCCTCCCGCTCCCTCCCATTCCACCCAGCAGGCCATTGGAGAGAGCGAGAGAGAGGGGTAGACGTCTTGTCGACTGCGCGTTATGGCGGCGCTAATACAGTGCGGGGTTACCGCACCTTCCGCGTCACTTGCGTGCTGCGACCCTCTACACTGACCACTGTCCTGTCCCCCTCAAATCCCCCCGGCTGTGGGGACGCGCAGTGCGGGCACGCAGTGCAGTAAGCGAGATGCGCTTTCAATGCCACATGCCTTGCGCGAAGATGCACGCACATGATAATTATGAAGCCCGCTATGTACGCATACAAACACACGCTCCGGTGCGGTGTTTCTTCGTTTTTCTTCACCGTACACACACACCCGTCGTTGCAGAGCCCTTTCCGCAGCAGCTCAGATTGCGGCTCGCTGCGGCTCCGTCTCACGCGCGGGGTCGCTCGGTCGCAATAGAGAGGCCATTGGCCACGGCGGCGGCGGCGGCGGTGGTGGAGCTGGCGCTGCACGGTGGAAAATTCGCACCCAAGCATCCTCAACCCAGCCCCCCCAGCACCTAGTCCCCCTCCTCAGGGGGGATGCGCGATCGTGTGTAGCTTCCTTCCATGGGCCCAGGGCAGCGCTGAGCAGCGCAGGGCAGGACAGGGCTCACCGAGGGCATATATTCTAGGAATTCTGCCTCCGCCGACCCCCTCGCCGGCGCCGGCGGGTCACTGGGCGCTGTTCAGCGCACTACTCGGCCGATTCTATTCGGTTCGCATCGGCTTTTGCTTCAGATTCCTTTAGAGACCCCAAAAAATACGCGACCTGCGGCCCCGTAAATTGTATACTACCCCCTCCGGACACCCTTCAGCACGCCCCAGAGCGGAGAACGGAATGTCGCCGGCGGCGGTGCCAAGCGGGCGGTCGGTGGGTGGCGGCACACACATACGCCTCTCGGGGCCGCGCCTTTCCCGAGGATCTCGAACAAAGATTTATCAGATCTGTGGAATGCAAAATTATGTGCCTGGCCTCTCTGGAACGCGCTGCAC
Organism: Anopheles bellator; assembly: GCF_943735745.2. Classification (NCBI taxonomy): domain Eukaryota; kingdom Metazoa; phylum Arthropoda; class Insecta; order Diptera; family Culicidae; genus Anopheles; species Anopheles bellator. The sequence goes on along the minus strand of NC_071287.1, from coordinate 5,525,356 downwards.
CCGATCCACCACACGCACACACACACACACAGGGAGAATCGCCAAGTTAATGTGCCAAATTTATCGTCGCGGATTTCGTTTTGTTCCGCACGCGCACCACCACGGCGAACAAAGAACGAATGGCCCCGGAGCGGCTGAGGGGCCGGCGCGGTTCCTCCACCACCTATGGTCAGTCATGAGGTTTGGCCGCGAGGGTTTTTAACTCCCTACCCCCCCATTCCCCCTTCCCTCCGTAAACTGCACTGCATTGCATTATACACAGACACACGCACGTCAAGCACGGCGAACTTTCAAATCGATTTGTTGTGTGGTATCTTCCGTAAAACATCTTCCTCCGCGACTCATCTGGCGGGGGGAAGGGGGGGGGGGGGGGGGTGGTCGACATCATCGACAAATTGGCCCTGGCCCTGACCCGCCACCACCGCCGCCGCCGCCGCCGCATGCCTTTCGCCGCACATTTGCGCGGCCTTTGCGCGGCCAAGGTCATGCGGCTTTTGGCTGGTGGCTTTGGCTGGGCTTGCTGTGCTGGGCTCTTGAAGAGGAGGAGGAGGGGGAGGGGGTCTTCAAAGTGTCCTTTTTTTTTAAAAGCTCGTCCTTTTTAGCGCTCCCTTTGGCCGTTACTCGTCTTCGTCGCCGTGTTCTAGCTGCAACGCCATATCATTGAGTCATTGTTCTGTTTTTGTGTCCTGCCTTCCGGCTCAATTCCCTTTTGGGGGTCTTGTGGGGTGATATGGGGAACAGTGCGGCGATCTCTCATCTCGACATTACCTCCGTGGACTATTACAGGGTGAGTTACAAAAACTGCTGCAACAAAGTAAAACGCAATTTAAGTAAGTAATTTAAGCAAGCGAGTACTTTGTTTAAAATTTATTGAATGAAAGCCAAAAAAAGTCGGAAATTTCATAAAATTTTAGAACAAATTAAGTTTGTTCGAATTGGCCACCTTTGGCACGAATTATGGCCTTCAAACGGCCAATGAAACCGTTACACGCTGCCCGCAAGTGGCTCTGCGGTATTTTGTCCCATTCTCGGCGAAGCGCTTGCTTGAGGTGATCGATGGATTGGTGGTTTTTAGTTCCAACCTTGCTTCCCAAAATAGTAACCCCAGGCACAATAGTTCAACGGATTGGCATCCGGAGATTTTGGTGGCCATTGTGCGGTCGAAATGGAGCGAGGAACCTCATTTTTTTAACCATTCTGAGTGCTGAGTCCTGTTGGAATGTCCAAGGTCTGCGACCGAAATGTTTGCGTACCCAAGGCTTCAATGCACCCTCCAGAATATTTTCGCGATAATATTCGGCACTTATTTTGACGCCACGGTCGATGAATACGAGCGGAGAGCGACCATCGGCTGCTATGGCGGCCCCATCACCATCACCATGGCCGGCGCTTGAGTTCTGGTGGCCAACCGAAGGTGTAAATTTTCAGTTGACCTCTCTGGCAAGTAAACACGATCATTTTGTTTGTTTGCAAACTGCTGCATAACGAATGGTTTCTCATCGGAGAAAACCAAATTCGGCAGTTCACCACTTTCGGCCAAGCGGAGCTAGTCTTTGGCTCTTTCAAGTCTAACTTTTTTTTGTGCATCGGTAAGATCGTGCACTTTGTGGAACTTCAATGGCTTTAGTCCAAGTTCATTTTTCAATATTTGCCGAACGGAAGATTGCGATATGTTCAGCTCACGTGCCATTTTTCTGCCACTGCGACGCGGATTTCGATCAAGTCGCTTCTTCACCTTTCGAACCATTTCTGGTGATTTAGCTGTTTTTTCCGTCCACTCCCTTCACGTCGGGCTACGCTACCAGTATCACAGTAACGAGCGATAGTACGAGATACAAAGGATTTATTAACATTCAAATGCTGGAGGGCTCTAACGATAGCCACTTGAGGTTTTCCAGCCAAATATAATGAAATCACACTGTGTTACGCTTGTATTCCATCACGAATAACTTTTTCTCTTTTTCTCAAATTCCCACCAAAATGCTTTTATACGCTTGTAAACAATATAATGAGCTGTTACTGGAATAAAACTGACAGCTGTCGCACGAGAGCTTTAGAAATGACAGCAGTCTGAAGTTCGTTGCAGTTTTTTTTAACTCACCCTGTGCTTGGAAGAGCAAAAGTACCGCTTTTCTCAGTACTGTTTAGACAGGGTTAGAGGGTTGAAGAATACCAAAAAAATAAAATTAAAAAGCAAATGTCTTGAAAAATGCGTCTTGGCCCCGAAAACTTTTCATACCAACCCCACCACGCATGTATAGAAAAACCCGGGAATTCCAGATGATGATGATCATTCCCGTTCCGCGGTTCGTCGCTTCAATGGGCCGGTGAAGTCTTTCACTCGTTTTTGGAGGAGAAATCGGGCCGCGCGGCCGGGTTGCATTTGTTTGATGTTTTCCTCTATTTTTTTTGAGAGCTTTGACACACAGAAATCCGCGTACGCGCTGGCAGCGATCTGGCGAGTGCGATCACGCGAAGGTCACACGCGACGAACGTGGCGGCTGCGTCCGCGAGATGCGGTCCTTCGGGGACCCTCTTGGTAGACCGGAGAATGGGCTTGCGTTTGCTTCTTTCCATTCCCCTTCTTCGTGCCAATGCGACAATTGCCTCGCTTTCTCTCGCTCTCTCCCGCGCTCCCCGCCGTTATTATCATTAGAGAGACTCCGATCACTCCGAGCTTCTTGCGTCCCAAAAGCCACGAGAAGCAATCCGGACGCGGTCGCCCTGGCGCCTTGTGGCTGGTCTTGCTGGTTCCGTCTTTACTCGCTGGCTGCGAGTCAGGGGCATGGCAGGGGGGAGTGGGGGGCACACAAGTCCGACTGATGAGGACTGATTATCGCGGCTAGAGTCGGGGCCATTGGAAAACGCCTCATCCTTCGCGATGGAAGTCCACAAGTGGTGTTGTTTTTGTTGTGACCACGCGATGCGAAAAGGTATATTTCGTTCCCTCTTTGGGGCACTTTGGGAAGTTTCGCTCGCAACACAACATTGTCCTGGCCCGGTTCGGTCTACTTGGCCGGCCACGAGTCCCGAGTCCAGTCCTCGTTCAGATCCCCGTTTCGTTCTGATCCCTGTTTGGTGCGTTCTTAGTAGTTTCCAATGTGGCCAATGCATTGCGAACATTGTTGTTGTTGTTGATTTCACGGTTCCCTATTCGATATGGAAGATTACGTCACGAGGCCAAGCTTAGCTGCTGGCTCCAAAAACAATAAAAACAGTGTGGTGCTGGATTTCTCATGGTTCGAATAAAACTCATTTCTTATTTTGTCAACCCATTTTTCAACATCTTTCCATTCTGTGTGCTGTGGAGCCATTGAAGCAAAAAGGTTCTATGTTGACCGACCAAGCTTTGCAGCGTACAGTTGACCATTGTGTCGCTGGTACCCGTTTCACCTGCCGTTTTAGTAGCTCCTGGTACACCGCACTCCCCTGGTCCACCCAAACCGCGAGTTCTCAAAATAAACCAATTTTTCATTGGCAGTCGCCGATGCAAAACCGACTACTTCTAGGGCCGTTCAAAAAAGCATTTCGCAAAATGGTTTTGCAAAGCTGCGCGTGTTGCTCAATTTGTATGCCACCGCTTTTCGGTCTGAATATGGTTTGTTCGGTTTTAGAGATCGGCCTGCATCTTAACAGCTCTCGTGCGCAATTCCTCATTTTTCAACCTTCGCACGTCACCAGGATGGTCCCGTGGTGTGTCCTTCATGCCGAAATAATAACGGCGACGCGCTTCGGTTGCATCTTCAAATCTCGCCAAATGCCTAAACATTTTTCAGTACACTGGAAAACCAGTTCATTTCTTTTTTTTTATTTCGAGAATGACACTAACAAATTTTAAAGATGCTCCTGTTCGCTCTCTCTCTCTCTCCGGCTTTGTCGGCTTTTGAGAAGCGTCCTTCACACGGCTTAGAGTCTCGACCCCTCGAGATCCTCAAGTGTAGTTCGCAGACCGTAGTCAAGTAGTAGCGTTCGTGGTCTGGCACGGGGCGGGGGCGGCCAAAACAAAGTTTGGGGCAGCCTCGAAGCCCGACAAACGTCAGCTCTCTGCGCCAGCCCACCGAGAACCAGCTTCGGCTTCCGTCGTCCCGTCGGGGAGGAACCGCCCGGACGGGTCCTTGCTGGAAGTGCGGGTCCGAGCAGAGCCCGAGCCCAGTCGAACCGGTTTCTTTTTCTTGCTTCTCGCGCGTTTTGCCTGTTTTCCAATTTCGCAGTTCGATTTTCTCTCAGGACCACGCGGGGGTGCGGCAGCGGATGGCGCGCCGAGGCGCCCCGGATGCTGGGCGACGGCGGCGGGAGACTTATTACGCTTAAGTCACGTCTCAGCGGCGATTACACCATCTCCACACTCGACGACGACCGACCGGCGGGGTCCCCCATCGCAGGTGCGCCGGTGGAATGCGGCTCCCTCCGCAAAGAGGGAGGGTCGGAGGGGGGGAAGAAGAGCCAGGGGGTCTCTCTCGCTCTCTCTCTCGGTGCCTCATAGCGCCTCGTTGGCGCGGTGTGCATCGTTTGCGTCAACCTTTTTTTTTTCCTTTCTATCCTTGAACTTCCGATTATTGACCGCGGTCAGTGCATGATGACGATGGTGGCGGCTGCGGGTCCTGGGGGGCCTGTGACGGGGAGCAGTGACGCTGGCGCTGGGGACTCAAGAGCAGCAGCAGCAGCAGGAATATTACACAATCTCTCCTGCTTGTGGCTGGTTACTACTTTGTCGTCCCATCGATACGTGCGCTCTGGCACTCGAAAGGCGGTGGCGTTCATCTCTCAGGCGGCGGTTTTTGTTGTTGTTTTTGGGAAGGTGGGGTGCCCCACCCCACCCGGGGTGGGTTCACCACGGTCCAACGCTCGTGGCACATTGACCTCAAATTGTTCGCTCAAATCTTACAGCGACGCGTTCTGGATCCGCGTTATCCGGTTGTTGGGGTGCAGAACACACGGGGCGAAAAGTCCCGACCCTAGCAAATAAATTGCGCTCTAGCCTTATTGTATTCCCTGGTTTTGTTCACTTAGTGCTAACCCTTGATAGAAAGCTGTTAAAATTTTGATGATATTCTACTTTTGTTATATTCAGTATAATGGATCGAAAACAATTTCGTGTTTTAATTTTACATCGCTTCTTGATGGGCAAAAATACCGTTCAAGCCAAGCCAGCGGCCTTGAAAGTGAGGGCTTCGCTCCATCAGAAAGAACAATAAAAAGCTTGGCACGCTGATTAAAAAAGTGGTCGTGAACGTGAGGAACTTTATTAGGAATCGATAGCATCGATGGCAAAGAAAAGGGAATTGTTTCATCAAGAGAAGTCAATAAAAAAATGACAAAACGACAAGAATTGAGGACTTCGAATTGCTCCCACAGCCGTAGCCGCATTCGACAGATTTCGCGCTCCTAGCAACTACTGGACCTCAGTCAAATGCTCAACGGTAAAAAAATTCTTTCGAATGAAACGGTGAAACTGAGGCCTACTTGGAAGGCAAAATGGTGAAAATCGTTCTACAAAAGTGATACTGAAATGTTAGAGCGACTCTTGGGAGGGGATAATTTCGTGGCTCACGATGGCGATGATGACGTTGATGGAAAAAGCCAATTTTGCACAAAAATTAAAAATATTAAGTGTAGAAATTAATTCGTGCACTTGTACAATAGACGGCATTACTCACTAAATATAACAATTTTTTTTGTATGAAATATGTGTTTGATAGCTACTATCATTACGCATCTAACGCAGTATAGATTGTTTGGTCCAAGTGTAAACAAGACCTGTTTTGAGCATTTGAAAATGTCACGTTTTGTTACTGATAAAGTGTTTTTGCGGGGAGTACATTTCACTACTGCTTGCACGGCAGAAAAAAGAGATTATTGTACCGAATCGCCACTGGTGATGAAAAGAGGAGTTATTACAGGAATCCTAGATGCAAAAAGCCCTGGATACAGCTTGGTGAACCAGGTCCATCGCAACCAAAGCGAAATTTTCACTTTGCAACGGTTATGGGGTCTCAGAGGGGATCGCTCCCAAAGATATGAAGTTCTATCGACACGGAATCGAGTCACTACCTAAAAGATGGAAGAAAGTAGTAGCTAACGACTGACAATACTTAGTAGTCATATCTTTTTTTTGTTGTAATTAGTTCACAAATGTAAAAAAAAACGCACGAATTAATTGCTACACTTAATATAATATGCGGAAAGGGAAGGAAACCCTTTCTTAGCCTCGGGACTTTTCATCCCATGTGTTAGATGCAATCTACATCGATCCTTGTGCGGACCATGCCATGCTGCTCCTCCTCCTAGAAGTGTGGCAAGTCTTAGGAGTTTGGAACACGGAATACCCCCTACGAGTCTTCGCACATTTCTGGATGATCTGTGGAAATCTAGAGTTTCGCCCACAGTCTGGATGTTTGTTAGTTGGTCTTTGGTCTTTGTTCTCCAATCCTCTGGTGGTCTCGTCTGTGGTCCCACCGTGTGCCACTGACGTTGACGGTAGTTGACTGTGTTTAGTTCTGCAAATCTTTCTTCATTTTCTCATCTCCATCACCTCGGCCGGTATGATTAAACGGCTGGCTGGGTTTGGGATCAAAATGTTAGATATTTGTCAGGTCATTATTTGGCTGTCAGAACATTAAATCAACATCTCTCAAACGAATCCCATCTTGCGATGATTTTGAGGCCCCGAACTTCTTTAGACGTTACCTGGCAGCCTTTTGCGCACCTTTTTGGGCGACTTCTTCAGCTCCCGAAACTTACGCTGAAAGTCCCGCTACATCGTCACAGCCGTCAGACCTTTATTAGCGTAGAGGAGCAATGATAGTAGGCCTGTAAAGTGTGTGGCTGGACAATTGGAACACAGTTTCAGTGCCATGTGTCCAGTTCTGGAAATTACCTATTTGTAGCGAGGGTAGCGAGCAATAAAGTCTACGACGGGCTCTCGATCCAACAGCCACCTGTGGATCCAACAAGCTGTCGATCGCCCCGGGCAGCGCCAGCAAAAGAAAGGAAGACGCCTGCCCTCCTGCAAATGCGGCTGTGCGGTAATGTAAATTAACTAACTTACTAATAACTACCGCTGAAGAAGGTGTACGCGAGCGTCCGACAGCTGAAAGAAAGAAAAGTACCTCTCCCAACACAACACAGGCGCACACGGCACACCAAACCGGTTAGCGGAATGTGGGGTGGTGGTGGCCGGCTGTGGGGATGAGGGCTGATATAATATGACTCGATCAGGATCTGCGGAACAGGTTTACGACGCCGCCTGTCGGCCTGCCTGCCTGCTCCCCTGCTGCAGGTTTACCGAGGTTTACAGAAATAAATAAATCGCCAGCAGTATGTCATCAATTTTGCCCTCAAGTGTGTGTTGGGTTCTAAATTTAGAGCAGCAGGCAGGCAGCGCAGGGCAGCGTGTTGGGCTTTTAGGTCGCCCCGAAAGTCCTGCCCCTTTTGTGCGCCTCAGTAAAGCCTGGGCGTCGTCGTTGTGAATTATTCAGCAGGTTCTCTCCAGACAGTCGGCTCCAGGCTCCAGGTCTAGGCAGCCTTCATTTTCGCCGAACAACCAAGCAAAGATTTCTCGGTAGCATCGACGCCACCGACGGCTTGAAGGAGGTTGAGGCTTCGGCAGTACCGGAAAAAAGGTGCCGAAGCTTTTGACACGACCTAATAGTACCGGGCGCGCTTCTGCCCAGTGTCTGCGCTACCAGCCCGGGATGGTAGCACAAGAGAAGCCGCCGGACGGTCCGCGAGAGCTCCTCCAACAACCTCCACAGCCTTCGCCGTTTCCACGCCGTCTTCTTCAGGGTCGTCACGCCGGTGATACTTGAGATGGGGGCCAGTGTTCGCCCAGAGTCGCAGGGGTTGCTGTCGGTCCGGAGACTCTCCGTCCGTCGGTGTGCGAATCTAGTATTTAGCACCGTTATCTCACCGGCTCCAGCCGGATGGGCGGATCTCTTCAGGGCATCGCGACAGGAGGGGAGGGTTCAGGGCAACGTAAGGAATCTATAAATACACACTCCCGGCCCCGGCCGAGAACGGCGTGACCGGCTTGGCGCGCGCGTTCTGGCTCGGAAATTGATGTTTTCTGCTGAATCTGCCTCGGAAATTGATGTGCGATTGAAATTGCACTGCCATCGCTCAGGTGGCTTCCCGCGGTCCCGGACCCGTCCACGGACCCCTACGGTGTTCCGGGCGAATCAGGCGACCCGATGGCGAGTTCTGCCGCACGACCACCAAATCGTGTCTCCACTTTAGCACTGCCTCAAATTCCTACAAGAAGTTTTCGATCTCGATCTCGTCACCCTTGCCGCGGTTGTTGACACTTTTGAAGTGTCCGACAAGTGTCGGAACGGACGGAAGAATACTTTCTAGGTGTTCCAGATTTCTTCTTGTCTCAAGTGTCCTAGGCGTTGGCCTACAACTACTACTCATATCTCACTCCCTTAGGTAATATACTTCTTCTTCTTCTTCTTCTTTGGCACTACAACTGCTGTGCGGTCTTGGCCTGCACCAGAGACAATGTTAATGTCAATTATCCCTGGTGCTATCCGTAACAGTTCGTTTTTACGGGCGGGGTTGTTGGTCCCGCGCCAACCCCCCTTCTGTCAGCGCCGGTATCGGGAATCGAAACCATGGCCGGTTGAGCGACAACCGATCCCGGGATTCGAACCCTGGCCAGCTGCGCTGACAGCGAAGAGCGTTACCGACTACTCTATCAGCGGGGGCCAGGTAATATACTGTGTAGTAAAAAGTCACGGAAGTATTGTTGGTTTTGTTTCATTTGCTTCATTTGCCAGTAGTTTAGTCCGTTTTATGTCCATTACCCTGTCATCACCAGTTCAATGGCAGGAAGATTAAGGTTTCAACCAGATGGTACACCGCACCGCATGCTTGTTCACTACAAGGGGGGCTCTCAAGGAGTTTGAACAAGAAGAGCATCTTTCATTGACAAGCTGCTCATCCAAGAGAGAGGTCTATCATAAGATCCTTTGAACTACGCAGCTCACTCAGGTTTGCATCTCGCGTATTAAGTTGCATATTTGGGGATTCAATCATAAAGCCTGCCCCACTTAGAATTGGGAAAAATCGAATTAGCTCTATCTCGGGAAACATGTCAAGGTGTCGAAATGATGGTTGAGAATTTCAGAAATTTATTCCTGAATTTTCTTTGGACTGCGCACCATCATTTTCTGTAATGCAATCTTCTGGTCCACCTTAGCGGCTTATTTGCTTTCATATCCTTTGCGATGATATCCACCTTATTGTCAAATCAGAGACCAAAACCTAACCGGACATTTGTGTGACTTGATAAATGATAGAACTCGCTTTTTGAGGCGCTCTTCCTTGTACAGCGTTGAGTTCATCGTCGTGTTTGTGATGAAAACCTTTTGTAGACACATCCTCTGGGCAGTACTTCTGCTGGCACCGTATTTTTTGCAATATCCCGAATCGATAGTCTAGGATTTGCCTTGAATGATCCCAAAACCTTTCAGTTCAGCTTCCAGTTGTTTGTTCCACTACGATGTCTACTCTGAATTTTTCGGTGTACGGTATTGGGTTCCCGGAAAAACGGTAAAGCACAGCATATACAGTTGATTTTGCGAATTTTAAAGCAAATCTGGTGGAGTTCTCGACGTGAGTGTGCAGAATTATTTTTCTTCTTTTGATTTTCAATTAATCATAATTTTCTATAAACTTCGCGTGCCAAGTTGAAAAACTTTCAGCTCTGAAAGTCGAATATAACTATCAAAACTGCTGCTAGAAGATATACAACTTTTCCAGGATTCTAAGTGGGCCAGGCTTCACCTGACTTTGCGGCTTTCGCACCTGGCTTTTTTATGCGGACCAGGATATGTGGTATTAGTCCAAAAGGGGCGGTCGAAACGATGTAGTGATTGTTAATGTATGGTTTTAGTTACCTACTAGCTTGCTACACGCAGAACGAAGATGCGTTCGGCATTGCCTTGGCAGGTGATGAAGTCGATATCTTGACTCTCTCTTTCTCTCTCTCTCTCTGGATATACGGGAAGGTGTGTTGGGACTTCGATGTTTATGTTTGCCCGAAGCTAAATACTCACCGGACAAATACTGAGGTGTCTGGAATAGGCTGGGGTCTTGCAGGAATAAAAGAGTGGGCAAGCTTCAGGAGCACACCCTGCCCAAGAGCACCTGTCACAGCGTCGCCTGTCATTCTCTGGAACGCACGCAAACCGCGCATCCTAAAGACAACAACTCCCTGGACCCCGACCCTGGTTGCAGCTCAGCAACAGCGCGCAACATTCTAATCTTCCCCCTACTCCCCACCCCTCCCACACACCCTTTCCCCCTACGCTCTTTCTCGCGGTTGTATGCACTGGGTGGAGAGGTAGGTGTGCCTACAAACAATGGGGAAGGGAACGGTCACCAGTAACAAGTTGTCGCGTCGGACCCTTACGGCGCAACAACATAGCCCCACCCAGGTAGGTGTGGGTGGGTGGTGTCGAAGTGCAATTTCTTCCACCGCCATTGCATGCTCTGCTCGTGCTTCGAAGAAATGGCAACGAGCATATATGACAACAAAGCAGCAAAAACCACACTGTTGAAGTCTCTCGGCTTCTCTCGGCGACGGTCGATAATTAGTTGAAGATTTTTTCCTACATCGCTTCCCGCCGGGTGTGTTGACCGCCACCACCATCGACCGACAGGCCGTGCAACTATTTTCTACGTTTCCGTTATTCAAAGTTAGCTTTTCGCTCGGCCCTTGGCCTTAATGGCCAGCTCGAATGCGCACCCAGAGATGTACCGAGAGCGCTCGCTAATAATTCGCACCATTTGCCTTCTTCAGGTCCGGGGTTGGTTTAGTTCTTGGGTGAGGGTGTACTAACGGGGTTCCTTCATGGTATCTTCACACCTACACGCGGGGGTCAAACATCGTTCTTACTCGATGATCCCGAATCGATTCTGTACAGCCTCAGCTTTGAGCGTTTCAGCACAGCGAAGTAGTTACTTCAGAATGTAGAGCGATCAGGACGTTGACACTCTCGATAGGTAAAGCTCGAGACGACTTGGAACTTTTGGTCATAGTGTCATCAAGAATTTATGCCAATGTCAGTCTGGGCTCCATCGGAGAGCCCAGGCGATCTCCAATTACTCTATGGCTCTAGGTTGCTCATTACATTAGGAGCTTCTATAAGAAAAACACTTTTTTGTGGTTTGAAATACCCTTTATTATTCAGTACAGCCTCCCTGAACATCATTGCACTTGATCCAACGAGACTCCAACTTAAGAATTCCGTTCCTGAAGTGATGAACTGAAAGGGCTTCAAAATATGCTTCCACAGCAGTTATGACGTCATCATTTGATGGAAAACGCTTTTCGCGCATGATTTTTGCTGGGTCTGAAAAGAGATTGAAGTTGCTAGGAGCCAAATCTGGTATATACGGTGGATATTCCGACAATTTCAACTTTAATTAATGGATTCGTGGCCATTTTCAAAATGCTCTTGTAACCGGGTGCATTGTTCCATTGCACCTGCGGCACCCATTTTGCACAGAGTTTTTTGAAACCCAATACTTCAGCCAACATCTTGGTTATACTGCTCAATGAGATGGCTAAACCTTATACTAAATCTCTTTAAGTGATTCGACGTTTTTCCAATGCGATATCCTGTATTTTTCTAACTATTTCATGTGCTGTTTCTGATTTTTTGACGTTTTTGACATAAATCGTCTTGAAGGCTAGTACGATCACGCTTAAACTCAGAAATTTAATGAGCAATGTAGTAGCATTGTGTCAACTGAGCACTGGCCAGGAAGGTCCGTGAGGTCTGTGAAGGAAATTGAGGTCCGTGAGGACTGCAGAGCCCCCGGAAGGTAGGTTCCCTTGGCACGCGATCCCTTTGCTGTGTTGTGAAGATCTGTGAAGATCTGATCGCGATACTAAATGACTTTTACAAGTGACATTAGGTGACTGATTGAAATTAAACTTAAAATACGCTCATATGAAGAGTGGGTTCCCTTGGCACGCGATCCCTTTGCTGTGTTGTGAACATTTGTTCAGTGGTCCTCTTCGGAATCCATCCTCCCCGACAGTCTGCTAGCTCACTACCGATAATAACGCTACATTCCATAATGCTATTATTTTATCTAATCTGTTAGTTCCATAATCGAATCGAATCGGCGGGTGTGTTCCAAGAAAACCCGACAGAAACAAAGTTGGCGAAGCATCAACGCTCCATTTCTAATCGAACGTCGATTAATGGGAGGTTATAAAGACCTGGCACCTATGCTACTTAACAGTGTCATTAACATCACGATTGACACCCAGGTGTGATGGGCTCCCTATCACCGCTCTTCGCTCGTTGGCCTTGACATCTGGCCGCGGCCCGGTATCCGCTACCACGAGTAATTCTGGTCGCATTGCAAATCTCGCTTCTTTGTCGAGGCCATTTGTTTGCCAACCAAATGATTGCTTGTCAAACGTCTGGGAGAGCGAAGGTGAGTTAGCAGGCACCAGGTGGCTGTCAGCTTCGGTTTCAAAATTCGATCCCGACCGGACCGGACCACGCCAGACCAGAGTCCCTCCCGGGGTGCCATTAGCTCCCCCTGGGGGTGCTCCATTTCGATCCTCGATCCGGCACGGAACACCCCTCACCCTGATGAGCAAAGAAGCACACCCCAAGCACACCACCAAGCACAAGAGTGTCATCGCACGCCATTAATGGCATTAGCACATTCGGTGCGCGATGGTGCGCGCGATATGCGCATACATTAACATACATATTATGCAAATGGTCAACCACCGAGGCGTTAAACGAGGCGTGTGTGGGGAACTCCCGGTGGTGGGTTGACTGTTGTGGGGCTTGTGGTGGGTGAGTAGGCTGTTTAGCGCCAACAAGATGTGTGGTTGGGGTCCGCTCTGTTTTTGTGTATGCCGAACATGCCATTTTTGGGGCACCTCTGAATGGACCTGAAGAAGAAGCAGCCAGCAAGCCGGGGGCGTGTGGCTTCGGGCTTTTTCATTTCTTTTTTTTTGTTTTGAGCGTGGTCGCTTGGGTCCCGCGGCAGCCGGACAGAGCTGGGATTCGGGACGTTTCGGGACGGGAGTTGGGAAATGTAAATGAAGCGAATAAACGGTGACCAGCAGTGCATGGACAGGTGACTGGATATGACATCCAGAGCCAGAGCGCTTCCAATTATTGGTCCAAGCTCTCCTCGGAGGATACGCTCCAACAAGTGTGGGTTGCCGTTTGGGGGTGCCTTACGGAGCGTATCCTTGGACCGGCCCGAGGCCAGGAATCGAAAGACGCTACCGCCTCGTCGATCCTTTGGCGTTCCTTCTACTCTCGTTGTTGAGGACGTGCAGTAAGTGAGGCTAGCTGTAGATCGATCGGTCCCCGGGGCGCGAGGTGGGGTGGCCCCACAAAACGGTCCATTAACAACAACAACAACAACCACAGCAGCAGCAACAATAGCAGCAACAACAACCAGCGGTCTGTGAATGTGTGATTTCCAACAATTAACGAACCCCCGGGATCCGGGCCGCAGCTCGAAGCAAAGTATGTGCCAGGACGTTGCAGCAGGAAGAGGAGGGTATAGAGACCCCCCCCACCACAGCCCCCGGCCCTGCCCTACCCCCAACCCGACCGGTGAGTTGCGGACGAATAAACTAGAGCGTTCGAGGCCGTGATTATTAAGCAGAGCGCTCGATTGCTCCGTCCATCCGTCCGTCCCTCGGTTGGTTTCGCCTCATTTACATGACGACGACAGCTATGCTCCACATTATTGTGCATGCAGCATAGCAATATTGCATTACAATGCAACTCGTGGCCCGGGCCGCGGCCGTGTGGTCATCAGGAATGCAAGCAATAGCAGGCAGAGGCTGGTGGGGGGGCGCCAGGAAGACGGGCGATGGAGGGGGTGATCGTTAACCTCCCGCGCGCCCCCGCCGCCGCCGCCTTACCGCCGCATATCCTTTTGCGGGTGCTGCGCCCTCTTACCGCTCCCGCCACCGGTATCTGGCGGCCGGTCATCAGGCGCCAGGCTCTTGGTTGTTTTTTTTTTCCCGTGCCCCAGCCATAAACGTGGAATTTGTCCAAGCCGAAGAAGAAGAGGCCTTTCGCCTGTGAGTGTGAGCGCACTCATTCGCACAACAACACCACACACGCACGCACAGCTATGTTGTGATTTTAATTGCCTTTTTACACGGCCGGTTTTTTTGCCCGTTGCGGTGGAATAGGTAGCAGGAGTTAGCGGGAGGTAGTCTGAAAGGGGGGGGGGGGGGGCGAGAAGGGGCAGACGAGCGCAAAATATCAGCCGTGGCCGTGGCCGTGGCAAAGAACATCGCGGCGTGTGGGTCTCTCGCAAGACGGTAGATGTAATAAAACGCTCATTACATAACAATTTTACCCGCATCAAACTATGCTCACTCCCCCTCCTTCACTTCCTCACCTCATTGGGCTGGCGGGGCTGGTTCGAGGGAGGGCAGGGATCCGAGGGACACATTTCGCGGACTGTTCACAGTGTGCGTATTAAACGTTGCACCACTTCTCTCGTATGCTAAACTGGCTTGATGGACTCTGCGTTGCCAAACTGGCGCGCCATCTTTCTTTCTTTCTTTCTTTCTTTCTTTCTTTCTTTCTTTCTTTTCTCCTTTCTTTTTTGCTTTCTTTCTTTCTCTCTTTCTTTCGTTCTTTATTTCTTTCATTTTTGTTTTCTTTTCTTTTTTTGCTGTTTTTCTTTATTTCTTCCTTTTTTCATTCTTAGTTTTGGCCCTTTCCTTTTTCCTTTTTTTGTGGTATGGTCAGTTGGTCAGCACAGTGAACGTTCAGTGGCCGGCGTCGTTTGCGCTCGTGAATCGCGGCACGGGA
>NC_071287.1:5474148-5510428 GCF_943735745.2 Anopheles bellator | reverse complement strand
AGAGAGAGAAAGAGAGAGAAAGAGAGAGAAAGAGAGAGAAAGAGAGATAAAGAGAGAGAAAGAGAGATAAAGAGAGATAAATAGAGATAAATAGAGATAAATAGAGAAATAGAGAAATAGAGAAATAGAGAAATAGAGAGAAAAGAGAAATACAGAGAAAAAGAGTTAAAAGACAGAAAAAAATGCTGAAGAGATAAAAAAGAAAATCAATAATAGAGTTATAAGAGATAAAAAAAGGAAGTAGAAAAAAACGAGAGAAAAAGGGACAAAATAAGAGAGATAGGGAGAGGGAAGGCTATCTCTTGTTGGTGGAGCGATCGTGACTATGCAACTCACCTGCTGCAGCCTATCTGTTAATGCTGGCGATATCGGTCAAATCGTTTTGGTTTACTATTGCGGCTTGAACGACACCAAACGGCATATCTACCGGCTTTGTAGTAGCTCAACTACCGCAAGACTTTGCAAGCAATGCAAGTTCAACCTTTCAACGCCCAAAAAAAAGGATGCGGTCCTTCGAAGGGCCTACTCTAAAAACAAACATTTAGTGGCCACCAACTATTTCGATCATCATGCCTCAGCTGTCAGAGACAGAGCAAGCGCGCGACCGTTCCTTTGGTGCCCGTTCCATCCAGCCCGACGGTCGACGAAATGGGGTTCCCGCGAAGAATTTTAATTTGTTTTTACGATCGACCGAATCTTTTTTTACGTTTCTCCACATTATGGCCCCGGTCGCAACTGGATCAGGCCGGCCCGGAGAATTAATTCTCCCGGATTCTCCCGTCACTCGCGTATCGATTTCCATTTTTTGTTGCCCTTGTTTTATTGCTGATCGATTGGGTCAACCTCAGATCCGATCACCACCGATCGCCGCCGATACGGTGATTTATGGGATGTGATTTGCCTGCCTGAGATTTATCACTCCCCCCCCATCCGAACATTACAAAAAAAAAAATCCGCGGTGAATTCCGCGTTTGATCATCCGCCATCGCGTTTTATGTTACTTTGTGATTAGTTTTCGTGTGACGCGCTTCGCTTTTGGTGCCACTTTCTGCTTGTCCAGCTGTTTTACGAGCGATCAACCTCGGCCCTTGTGGTCCCTGGATTCGGTCGGTCGGTCGGTGCATTAATCGTCCGTGCGACGCGGGTGCTGGAAATTATGTTTGACGCCAACACGAACATCTGCGCGCTCCGTTCTGCTGGCCCTCGTTCCCCCGTTCGTCCGCGGAGTGCAAAAGAACCGGAACGCGGAAAATGTGGGTCATCGAGCGGCCGTCGCCACCGCCGTCGTCACAGGTCCCGCCACAGGTTGCGCGATATTTATGCATTGGTGTCGCAGGCTCCCAGCGCGCGCCCACCTGGTGCTTGGGAGCCGCTGGTGCTTTATGGCGGTCTGGGATCGCGCCCAGTTCGCGTTCGCGCATATCTCCGTTGTCATCCATTTGCCTGCGGCAAAGTTCTGTCTTCACACCATCCGTTCGGGCAATAAATTCTGCGCCCAATTATTATTCATGCGTGTGTTTCCTTTGCTTGTCGCGAATCCATCAAACCCCGTAATGCTGATATGTGCTCAAAATAGGCTAGGCTAGCTGGGTGTGGGTCCTTTTCCAACACACGCATCAATTGCGGTCAAGTAGATGGACTTAACGCGGACGCCCACTCTGATTTGATAGCGCCCCAATTCATGGCCCATAAATGATGAACTCTTGCTCAGCTCTGACATTCTCCAATCAGAGCATTCGATGCGGTGGAAATAAACAGTCCCCGACATAACACTGGGTCGAGTGTTGCCGCTGGTCGGACTCTAGAATACTGTGTTTAAATCCATGTCGCATTGCTGCCGCGGTGCATCTCAAGCTCTTGTTGAGCTTCCTTCATGAGCATTCTTTCGGCTCCAAGTCCGGCCTGGAGGAGTGGCTGGAACGGGAATGATTTTATGATCCTCTTGACAGCCCTCGTGAACTTCCAACGGAGGGTTCTAGTCGGGTGAACAGTTTACGACCTCAACGTACAGATAGTAACACACTGACACAAATGAAATGCTAGTGTCAATCTTGTGATAGTTATTCATACAAAAATGGCATTTCGAGAGTTTGGATGTGCAGTTTTTTTGTGTAAAAAATCGTTTAAGAGTAAGTTGATGTTAGTGGTGTGTTTAGTAAACATGAAACAATTCGAGTATCAAGGTGCCATTAAATAGAGGGTCATACATTTCGAGGTTAAAAAAAATTGATACACGAAAAATTGATTTTTTTTGTGATTTTTTCTATGTTTGGACATTACTTCAAATTTTCCCACAATCTTACCAATGCACTGTACAGTAGGATGATTATGGCACCCACCGAGTAACTTCTAATGGCTCGAACCGAAAACGTTTGCTTCCCTACTGTTGGAGTAAGTTTTAATATTTTTTGTTTTGTTGTTAAGCGATTCTTCTACTAAAATGGCACACGTATTGTAACTATAACTTTGACCCACGGGTGAACAGATACACTGCTGGCCTATAAAATAGGTAACAGTATTTAAGCTGCATTATTTGATCATTTTTCAAAACCTATTGCATTCACAGGTAGTACAATGATAGCACAAGCTAGTAGTACGTAGTAGTAGTAAATGTAAGATAAAGATAATCGAAAAGAAGTGAAACATTTTTGGAATTCGCTTTTTACAACAGAAAGCAGTTAAAAGTACCTGGCAAATGAAATAGGTAAATTTGTGAATAAGGAAAATTTGAATGAATTTACACAGTTTAAAGAAAGCTAATATCAAAAGTCGATATTTTATTTTAAAATTAGTCCCGTGTACACCGTGTATCCGCCCTTTTTTTGAGCACTTCATGCACTCTTCTTGGGAGCGAATTGACCAAATCCTGACCAGTTTTTAACGGGAATGGAATACCATTCCTGATGCACTTTTTGCCACAATTTATCTTTGTTTGAAAAATATTGTTCAGTTAACTTTTGCTTCAAGGTATTCTACAAGTTTTCAATATGGTTCAAGTCGGGAGACTCACTTGGCCAAGGCAAAACTTACACATTATTGCCATCTAATAATACTTTCATAAGGATCATAAGGACTTGGGATCGTTTTCTTCTTGAAATACCCATCTTAGTGGCATGTTTTCTTCTACGTAATGCAGCATAACGTCTTCCATGATTGATTTATACTCGAGACCATTCATGGTTTTCTTTATTCTGAAATGGGGACATACACCACCAGATTATGAAAAATATCCCCATCCCCACCTCCATGTTTTACAGTTTTTTTTGTAAACCTGGGATAGAATTATTTGCCAGCACGCGACGCGTACGTAGAATATTCTACTGAGAGTACGAACGAAACAAGTTTATTTTGGTTTCGTCGCTCCATAAAATATTAGGCCATTTTATCGTAACGCGATGCGATATGCGATGATCTGTCGTTGGTTTGGTTTTTCTTGGTTTACCTCGCGTTTCCTTTGGTTTTTCCACAACAAAGCATTTCTCTCCAAATTTACTGATCTCGGATTCTGGATTCTGTGTACGAGGACACTCTGTACCATCATTAATCATTTCTAAACGAATCGAAAACAAAAATTTATCAAACTGACCGGCGAAAAACCGTCGCCTACATTTCAGACCACCCTCGGACAATGTTTTGACGCACGTCCCGGTCCCGGTCCCGTGTTATTGATTGTGACCAATGCGTTTAGTGTGACCCGAATCATCTCCAGCAAGCTCTTTCGCGCTCTTTCTCTATTCTATTTTCTATTTTGCCCCCAGCAAAAGCAAAAATCGGAGCTCTGGGGAACTCCATTAGAGGTGGTCCCCGCGGCTTAGTCGTGTGGGGTGTTTCGGGTGCTTTATGGTTGCTAAAGACCGGTCCCAACTTGTATTATTCAATCTCCTCGCTCGGGTTCCGGGTCTTGCGGTGGTTCCGATTTTTTGCTACCCCTTTGACCGCGCGCGGTTTCTTTATGCTAATTTAATGTTCCACATTTTATGCGACACGCCGCCGCCTGAGGGGGGCCATCGTCCCGCGACCCACGTTTTGTTGTCCTGTGCCTTTTTTTTATCGTTATCCCAAAAAAATCGGTCGGTGGATCGGGTGGACGTGGACGAGGGGGAAAGGGGGGTTTGGTCAACCAAATAACATAATTGGGTCGGGCCGTTGGGCAATTCCGGGAAACGGGATCCCCCCCCGTGCCTCTGCTGTTGTCCGGTGACCGACCGTCCGGGTTTTCGTTTTCTTTTTGGCCGGTTAGCCCCCGCTAACGTAGCGGGAATGGGGGGGGGGGGGGGGGGGGGGCGCTCACGTGTACACACATTACTACCACGCTGCTGCCGAAGCGGCGCTGATCCGCGCAAAGCGGATTGCTGATTGACCTCAATCTCCGCACTTCGTCCGTGCAGCGGGGGGGGTTCGTCGCCTGAGATGAGTTTTCGTTCCCGTCCTCTCGCGACCGTGCCGTGCCGATCCGCGGCCATTGTGGACTTTTCCCTTCAATTACACACCACCGTCGTCGTCGTCGTCGTCGTCGTCGGTCAAAACCGTCGAGATAAGTAAATCAATTAATCAATAAATGATTGCTTAGTGGGGCCGCGAAGGAACCGAACACGGGAGGTCGTGCTGCTATGGCTGCAATCCGCGACGCCCTTTGGACACCCTTTCACTCACTGCAGCTCACTGCTTGAGAAAGTACCCCGACCGTCGGAGGCATCCACACGTGGCACGTGTTCGCTCGCTAGTCGAAGATGAAGATCCACGACGGGGTCGGGTCCGAATCATCAGCCCTCTTCTCGGGATAGGGGTGGGAGGTGGTGGGGATCAGTGATGGTAGTGCCATCCGCATCCGACGTACGTGTGCGGCCGATAGGTCAGTGTCGCGCGGTTCTTTTGCAGGTTCGTGCCGTTCGTCAGCGTTGAAGTCTTTCGTATTAAAAGTAAAATGTATTGCGATTTAGTTTCCGATGCTTTTTCGCTCGGCCTTTTCGCTGGACATACATGCTGGTGATGCCCGAGTGTCAACTCCTCAATCCACCACCCCTTGTCCCGCTGTCCCCCTTTCTAACTATCTCTCTCGGCAGGCCGGCTGCTATGCTGCCCTTTACCCTACCACGGCCAAGATTAAAACACAGAAAATCATCATTATTATCGACCCTTGTCTCTCGCGCACTCGCTCCGTCTCTTTCGTGCGCTGGGTATGTGTGTTTGTGTGTGTCCTCATTCGATCCACCGTCTTGCAGCTCTCGCTATTTTTGTCGTTCGTAATAGGCTAATGGGGGATGTAATCGGTAAAACCGTCCATATGCTGCTAACCCCTACATCATCCCCCGGTGTATGTGTGTGTGTGTGTGTGTCAGGAGCAGCAGCATCATCGGCTACGATGGCGAGCCAATAATAACAATTGTGATAATGACAATACCAATTATGATGATGACCTATCTTAACTTCCAATCTTCATCTTCATCGGTCTCAGGGGTCTCAATCGGAGGCGCCAGTGGACGGCTACGTAGACGGAGCCCCCCACCCACCTCACACACTGGCGGTGATGGTAAGGAGGCTGTGTGCTAATTAGCCCCCTCGCATCCCCAATGATTACCCCACCACCGGGGCGCTAAACTGGACGTTGGAGCTCTCGGCGGCGCCTCCTGGAACCCCGGTCCGATAACTGTGCTCTACCTTTACGCTGCCTGTGAGTGCCTGCTAAGCCCATGGCAAGTCCTTGTTTCGGTTCATACGGAGAATCGTCTCTGGGGAGGGGCCCAAAGCCCAAAGAACGTCACGACCGGTCCGGTCCGGTCCGTGACCATTCCCCGAACGCTGCAATCAACCGCGCCAGTGTGTGGCCGGGCAGGGCGTTGGGGTCGCATTTGATCGAAACGGATATTGACCGGGCCGGGCGCAAGAAACACACGATTGAGCCACGGTGTTGCGGTGCGGCGCTCTCGGGCCAGAGGCAACCGCAGGCAATCGTCTCTCCATCCCGATGCGGGGGGAGAGACGTTGTTGTGGTGAGTTGTGATGAGATGAGTTGCTGAAAAGATCCAATTGGCTTCGTCGCCGGTGCCCGCGGATGGTGTATTTGTCGGTCATTTGTCGACAGTGGCGGACTGTCAAGAGTTCAGGCGGAGTTTGTCTCTTAATTGATTTGCCCATAAAACCTCCTGGTTCGACCACCTGGGTGACTGTGGTGGCGACACTTTCTCGATTTATTCCCCCGGGGTCCCGGCGTCCTATCGAGCCAGCAACTGCTAATTGCTTATTCCAAATACCTTCCAATCCGGCCAATCCTTATTGTGAAAACTTCTGCCATCTCTGGTCTGATCATATTCTGGTCAACGAAAAGAATTCTGGTCTTTTGCCGAATCTTGCGATCTTTGGTCGCCCCCAAAAAACACTGATGGTGACGACGGGCACGGGCACTTTAGCGTAATCATTTTAGCGAAAACTTATCATTCTGTGAATATACTGAACCAACCAAAAAAAGGAATGCAATTGGTGGAGTTTGATAATGTTTTAACAGCAGGAGAGTGTTAAAGAGAGCGAGAGGGATAGGAAAAACAGAAAAAATAGAGACCGATAAAGAGAGAAAAAGAAAGAAAAAGAAAGAAAAAGAAAGAAAAAGAAAGAAAAAGAAAGAAAAAGAAAGAAAAAGAAAGAAAAAGAAAAAAAAGAAACAAAAAGAAACAAAAAGAAACAAAAATAAACAAAAAGAAACAAAAAGAAACAAAAAGAAACAAAAAGAGACAAAAAGAAACAAAAAGATACAAAAAGAAACAAAAAGAGACAGAGAAGAAAAACGGCAGCATAGCGCAGCACACGTTCGCATCATACGTTCGGGTATCCGTATATTGGTATTTGGCGCTGACGGCGATCTAGAAGAACAAAGAGGACACAGGATGGACACTGGCCCTTTCCCCAATACACAGGTCGGGCGCACGCTACCAGAGAAAGAAAGAGAGAGGGAGACGCAGCAAAAGAGCGAGAGGGGCGAGAAGAAAATACAGCGAAAACAAAATTAGTAATCGGAGCAGCGCAAAATAGCGCACAAAAGACATCAAAACAAAAGGGCAAAAATCGCCTGAAAAGCTGGTGGTAACGCAAAACGGGGCGAGCGAGCGAAAACACACAACACCAGGAGACGGGACAGGAAATCTAATGGAGCGAACGAGAAAGAACGAAATGGGCGGAAGAGGGGAGAGGGCGGGGAACAGCAAAAACGGAAAAGGAGACCGAAAGAAGGGCAGAAGACAGGACAGAGAGACAAAGAAAGAAAACGAGAGCAAGAGAAAGATTAAGACAAACGAGTGCTGGCGTGTGTGTTGTGTGTGCTATCACTAAGGGACAAGAGCAGGGCACAGGCGCGGTGGTGGCGGCGGCGACGGAAGGAAAGGTTAGTGGATGAGCTTCTTCCCCCCCGCGCGCCAACTCCTCGCTTCCATCAGGGGTAACATCTCGGGTAACAGGAGGGGAAGGCCGTACGGGGACCGTTCGTTGACCTTCCGCAACCGGGGCCGGGAGGGCTCGATAGGGGCCGCGCGCGGGATGGGAGCCTCTACATACCCGGCGTGCGGCGCACACACAGAATTTTCAGACGCGCGTGCGTTATCTCCTCCGTCGTCGTCGTCGCTCTCGAAGGCGATTCTACTGGCGGCCGCGGCTTAGCGCAAGTTCACAGACCACTGGCCGGCGGCCTCCCCTTGGTCGGTGGCTCGCGACCATTTCGTACCTCTCTCTCTCTTGTGGGCATTCGCCCCTCTTTCGCCGCCATCTCTCTGCGGTGTTGCTCTCTTGTTTGGGGGCTGCACGGTGAGCAAGTGAGCTTAAACCTCATTGTGGGGAGGAGGGTCTCTTCATCGTCGGGCGGCAGCTCACAACCTTCGCCAGCCAGCAGCCAGCGGCCACCGGATGTGACGGCCGCGCGGCCTTACCCTTACTCTGCTTGTTGATCGGGTCCCGTTTTCTTCGACCTCAACGGACCCCCCATCCTCTTCCACCCGTCGGCTTTCATTAGGCTAATCTAGCTTAATCCGGTTCGGGACATCACCCGGTCATTGCGCCGTCATCGTCGTCGGTCGATACCGTTCCCGTCAGATTTGGAGATGTCCGAACTTTCGTCCGAGAGTTGCGTTTGCGTCCGACGTCTATCAGGGGTGTAGGGTTTCACTAACTCCTCCTGTCAACTGGGCGACTTCGTCTGGCTAAGCTTTGCTTTCGTCCGACACTCACCGACGCAAGCTGTTGAAGGCAGCAGAGTGCAAGGTGTTTCCAAGTCTCTCTGGCGCCCTGACACCACCATCACGATCGCTGAGTGAGTCACTGGATTTATAGCTCGAGCTTTGCAGCCTATTAACGGCTTTGCCACAGTTTGAATCCTCCCTCGGTGACAGGGGGAACTTCGCCCTTAAACCACACCGTTACAGAAAGCAACAGGGATTACAGGGGATCGGCAATGGGGAGCGTGTTGTAGTCGGATAAGAAGGAAGGCCGAAGCCATCGTCACCAGCGTCGTCATCGTCGGACAAGGCCACGGTCGAAGTCGGCCCGTCGCATCACGTACACCCGGCTTTGACCCGGTCTCGGTACTTCTGACCGGAGTGAAAAACGGACGCGCGATGTGGGTGTGCTGGAGATGCGAGGGATGATGCCTGGATGCAGAGATGTGTGTGGCCCACCACACACAGCCAGGAAAGAGAGAGAGAGAGAGAGAGAGAGAGAGAGAGAGAGAGAGAGATTGTGGCGAGGCATTTCGCGGGTGGTCTGGCACACCCAACGACGACGATGGCGACTTCTCATGGACGTGCTATGCGTTCGGCGCTCGTTTTTTGCCACGTTTACCGTCACCTGGACGGGTTTTTGGGCGACGCTCCGAGAAGCCTCTAGGGAGAAAAGGGTTCCCTACGTTCCGTTTTATGGCGCTCGTGTCGAGGTTTATTGGTCGGGGACGTGTTGCGTTACGCCACCAGCACCATCCACCGCCGGGTGTGAAACTGCTCACTTTCTAGAAAAAGCGCGACGAAGGGCTGTGGAAGGGCGTCTCGTTGCGGCAATAAAATATACCTCAAACCATCAAATGGTTCTTAGTTGGGGCTATTTACCGGGTCGTTCTCTATGTCGAGTCGATTATGAATGACACTACCGTATCCGTAACACGTGGCCGGATACATATCCAAAGCGCTGCCCGCCCGGACCTTGACCCATGCTGTTGAGCTCTAGAAAGGAAAGTGTGTGCCACTGGAAACTTATCTTGGATCTCGGTCATGCCGCAGGATTTTGATTTGTGACCAACGGCACGAGCCACGTGACGGTGGATGGCAAGTTTCTGCCGGGGCTCTTTAGTGGCGGAACCTCAGGGACCTCATTTGCTAAGGGTGCAGCACGGCTCCTGGCCAATGCTAATGACGCAATGCTAGTAGAGTCTACGAAAGAAAACGCGTATTTTTTCGGTTCAAAAATGGCTTTTTCCATCCACATCAAGAGATGACGTTCAGCGATTTCAGCGATCGAACCTCTTCATTCAAGCGAAATTTCTTACCGGTGAGCATTTCACTGAGGTCCTGTAGTCGCTGGGAGCCCGACATCTGGCGAATACGGTAGCTGTGGGAGCAATTGAAACTTCAATGAAGTTCTTCAAGTTTTGCTGAAACAACATTTGCTTCATTCTCATATGAGGTCGTTTTTTGCAATTTGGGGCCCTCCGAACGATCTAATAACGCTCTACGAGGTTCGTTCAAAAAGTAATGTTAATTTTGCATTTACGCGGGCTACGTATGTTCGATTTTCGATTTTTTTTTTCGTTAGGTTGCTACACATGTCAGTAACTTATGGTGAAAAGTTTCGCCATTTTGAGTAATCTAGGTGATGAATATTACACCATCCGTGCATCTAATCCAAGATCAGAACACCTTCCCAGTCGATTGTTGGGCTTTCGGGGCGTTCTAGAAGAGGTCCGCCGGTTGCTCTCCACACTCAGATGACGATCGTTTTGTTTCTGGAGTGAAGTGATTCAAAAATTCCAGGTTTGTTATATTAAAACCTAGCCAAACACTGGTCAGAATCATCAACACGTTCTTGGTTTATCATAGACCAATAGTGAGCAAACGCAACAGCCTCTGAGAACAGAACTTTCTCATAGTCCAATATCTTCATGCAATATAAAGCCAACAGGTTTTTTAATTTGTTTGCAAATGTCAGCTAATTCAGGCAGCTTCATTTTTCGATCATTGAAAACGATTGTGTGGATATTTTTTAAAATATTGTCTGGTGTTACCGCCCCATTTGGACGTTTGCTCATCTATGACCCCCCTTTTTTTATTGTTGTTTCTGATGGAGTCGGAGTACTTTTAACACTTTTCGAACCACTTGCTTCGTTTGAACGGTATTTTTAGCCCATCAACAAATAGCATTAAATTATAGCAAGAAATTGTTTTGGATCCGAGATTGTTTTGAATCATGAACTTTGAACAGGTTGCTGTTGAAGGGTGTCCATTTGGGGTGCTCCTGCCTGCAGTGACGTCATTAAGACCACATTTGATTTGGAAGTTAAACGGCGGCAACCTACCACAACACTCCAACACTATTTCGGTGCCGCTTCTTGTGAGAACACTTAAAACTTTAGTAGCCCTAAATGTCCGAACCAACGGCAATGCTGTTTGTTGATGCTTCCGGAATGGATGCACCCGCGGGAAAACCTACCTCTCATCGCATCTCAAATACTCTGTACGCCCAAGAAAGAAAGTGAGTGCGAAAGAGATCAGCCGGAACAGAGAGTGTAAGAGTGGGAGAGCAAGAAATAAATCTCAGCCGCGCGAAGGAAGTGCACCCCAAAAGAGGCCCAAAATCGGTGCGCGATGATGATGATGATGATATGCCCGAAAATTCCGCGAAAACAGAATATTTCCTGCTCACTAGACCAGAACG
Organism: Anopheles bellator; assembly: GCF_943735745.2. Taxonomy (NCBI): domain Eukaryota; kingdom Metazoa; phylum Arthropoda; class Insecta; order Diptera; family Culicidae; genus Anopheles; species Anopheles bellator. The sequence goes on along the minus strand of NC_071287.1, from coordinate 5,499,529 downwards.
ACCCAGACCCCCCCGAGAGTCGCTCCGAGAGTTGGTGGTGGTGGTGGTGACAATAGACGCTGCCCTCCCTCCCAACCCAGCCTCAACCTCAACCTCATCCTCGCCACACATGCTCGCCAACAGCCGCCCGGTGTAGAGTGGTGTTAAATTAACTTTTTCGTTAATTTAAGCGTTGGAGCGGTCGTCTTGATGACGACAACGACTCCACGGACTCCGCGGACGACGACAACGGACTCCTACAAACGAGCCCTCTTTTGGTCCGTGTGGCGCCATTCGGGACAGCGCAAAGGGGTTCGCCGTCTGGATGGGCCCGGTGGCCATGTTGGCCGCTCGTGGTTGGTTAAGCGCAATTTATCTTTTCCTGCTTAGTTTTCTGTTTTCGATGGTTTTCTTCGCCAGTTTTTGGTTCACCAATTTTTTCGAGAATGGACCACTGTGTGGACGGGAAAATTGCCTGCGTTTCCAGAAAACTGTCCAGCTCCCCCCCCGCCCAGTTTTGCGGTGGGGGCCCTTCTAGCCTCCCTTTTTCCCGCGCCGCACGGTTGTTCGAAATGTGAAAATTAATTTACCTTAAACAGGCTCGCTCGCTCGCTGGTCGTCGTCGTCGTCGTCGTCGTCGTCGTCGTTCGTGTCGTTGGCATCACATCTCGTCGCGCTTTGCGCGGGTTCGGGAATTCCGGGCCCCGCGGCCAAAGGGTCTGTGGTCGGGGTAATTTTTGGGTAATTTATTTTATAGTGTTCTTGGCCTTTCGGTCGGTGGGTCGGTCGTTCGCGTCTTTCTCCGGCGCCCGCCCGTTCGCCCCAGCGCAGCGCAGATATTAGCGCAGTCGATCGGGCGCGGGTCGGTGTGGAGTATGGCGTTTTTAATGAGTGCCGCAAACGAAAGAAGATTGTTGATAATCCGATAATTGATGCAAGAGGACGAAGCCCCAACCCCCCAACATCCCAGGCACATATCACATATTCAACAGAGAACCGTTTTTCGGGGCATAAGTTGCGGCTCCGGTCGGTTTAGCTCTAGTTGAGAAGGTCCTCCAACACATCGCCGTGATTAGATTGCGGCGCTGATGGGCGCTTTTTATCGCCGATCGCCAGGCGTTCTGTGTCGGTCGCGCCCGTCGCTACATCCGTGCTACGCTCGTCCGTCTAATTTAATCCGTTTTTTAGTTTTTGATAAACGGTTTCTTTTATCATAAAATTTAGCTAGCTCTGTGCCATTATGCGTGAAAAACATAGTATCGTTCCGATGATCGCCGCCGCCCCATCGGTCGGTCTGCCTATGGCAACACTCGATTCTGATAAGATACGAATTTTCGATGGGCTTTTTTTTGCACATTTCGGGTGCACGTACCTCGGCGCATGTTGTTTTTCAATTCCCCTAAAGCTACAGGATTCTTAGGAAGTTCTCTCGCACAGTTCTCCATATATTCAATTGAAGGCCAATGAAAAAAGTATTATCATCTGCGAGGTATCGCTCGGAGTGGACAGTAGTGGTGTCCTCCCTTCAACGTTTTCTCATAAAGTAGGTGCCTCGTTGGCTGACATTAAACTGTGGCAGCCATGTGATTTCGAAATTGCAAAACGGATTGCACTGTGCTCTACACAGAACGGAATGGAACGGGCACACGGATTACTCTACATAGCAAACAACAAAAGCAGTTCTAGTAGCATAAGTCCTAGGTGTGGTGTGTTCGAAAAGTTCTGATAATTTTGTACGAGGGCTGAAAAAAAGGTTCGTGACGATTTTCATTTTTTTTGTGGCGTTAGGTGGCTGTGTCATGTGTCACACATGTCAGTGATTTATGGTGAAAAGTTCGGCCATTTTGTCAGTAATCAGTCATTTTTTGAAATTTGTTTTATTTGGGAGTGTTTTGGATCATCGTCGATTTTTGTCTACTCCAAAACTAATTGACCACGGAGAGGTAATTTATGTTTCGAAAATAGGAAAAAGTCACAGGGGACCAGATACGGTATCGGTAGGCATCATTTGTGCGCCAAAAATTCGCACAGCAACAACGATGTGTTAGCAGAGGGGCGTAAAAGTCAATTTTTGTTTTCCCACAAATCCGGGCGCAACAACTCATGATGCACCACGTGCCCTTGCAATCGAAGAAAACTGTAAGCAAAACTGTTCGCATTCGAACAAACTTGACTTTTCGTGAGTTCACATTTTCTCGGCCCTCGGAGAACTTTTCGAACCACCGATAAACGCTGATTTTGGTCAACCCATAGTCAACCTTACGAATGTGTCCGCGCTCTTAATTTCGTTTTTCGCACAAAATGTAATAAAGATTCTTTAAAGCCTCGTTATTCTTTAAAGAGCCAGCGCCATGATTCTAGAAAACTGGGACCGTGGTGTTAACTGTCATAGCGCGCTGCGTTTCACAGTTAATGCTGGTCATGTCAAGGATGTTGCTGATCAAGTGAATCACCAACTGATTTTCCGATGGTTTCGGCGTATTTTTCTGCTTTCTACAGCCAAAGATAAGAAGCTCCAGCGGGCAGCGATGCTGGAGGGCATGGGCATGTTCGGTGTGCTGTTGGAGCGCTTCATCGATCTCATCGAGCACCCAACCGCCGATAAGGAGGAGGAGGAACAGGTGCCCATGGACGCCGAGGCGCCGAGCGCCGAGCAGAAGCCGCCATCGTCACCGCAGCCGGCCGATGGTGTCGCCAGCGGGGCCGAAGCCCACGACGAGCACAACGAAAAGCAGGGCGGCGACAGGCACAAACCGAAACTGTTTCTATGCAAGGAGGCCAAAACTTTACTGCCACCGATGAAGGTAAGGACATACATGCTACCGTGTGGAGGATGAGTGCAGTCAAGGACCTTGGGTCTTGGACCTGGACCTCCGCCTCACGGAGCGCTAACCACAGAAGTTTGATTTCTTTGACCGCTTCGGTATCTTCCGGCGACAGGTTTGGGTCGATTGGCTCATGAATACGCCCGTCACGGTGTGGCATCCAGCTTTCTGCCGACCGTACCTGAGAGTTGGGTAAGTGACATCGATCAAACCCTCGGTCTCGGAACCGGAACGGATTCCCGACTCCCCTTCTAGCGCCCGCTTACCTTTCGTCCGTTCCGTATTGTCGTAGAACATCGAGCGTCAACGACCCCTGGGGGAATCTGGCGAAGCTGATGAACATTCTCGAAGAGAAGGGCATCGGGCTTCCCAAGATGGCGTCCGAAGCGCGTCCTGGTAAGCAAACACCCCACTGTCTCTACTCTGCTCACTGCGCTAGAGGGAACTAGACGAGGCCCGACGAGCTAAGTACACGCTAATATTCTTCACACACAGGCTTCGTACGCGTGCTATTGGACGAGGAAATCGATCTGGCCGAATGCACGCCATGGATGTACTGCAACACGCGGTCCCTGTACATGCCTGCCGCGTGCACCATCGCTGACGTAGGGCCCCGGCTGTGCCTCCGGAAGTTGACGTTCTTTTGCTCGCACTACCTGACCAGCCTTACTCTGCCGATCCTCGACAGTCTTGAGCGGTTCGGTGCCCGGCACAATGAAGACGATGCTGCTGAGGTAAGGAACTCGGTTCTACGGGGCCGCTACGGCCGGTGTCTGTTTAACGTCTCGTCGTCGTCCTTTTGTATTGTAGGTGCCAGCGGGCGGTGGTGAGCCGCAGAGCCACTGGGTGTGGTATGTCACCAGCAGTGGCAGAAGCGATACGAAGCGCGTGGCGCGTGCGAACCGCCGCACGAGCCACGATGACAGCGAAACCAGGGAGCGGGCGGGCAGTGCCTCCAGCACGTCGACGCTGGCGGAGATCCGCGATCTGCTGCGCCGCAACGTGGAGATCGAACGGGGCGAGAAGAGTTTGGAGCGGGAGAAGCAGCAGCGCCTGCAGGTGAGACGATCGTTCGCTCGCTCGCTGGCGAGAGCACACACACCGTATTTCGCAAATCGATCCGGTCATCATCCGGTCATTCCCGGATTCACGCTGCTAATAGGTTGTCAAATTGTGCTGCAATAATGTGTGTGTGCGTGTGTCTTAACGAGGCCAGGATGCTGGGCTGGGAGCCGCAGCAGTGTGTACACGGTTCATTAGCGACTTGCTAGCGCGCTCGGGTGAGGCCAGGACACAGTCACTTTAGAGTGGGTCCAATTTCCGGGGGGCGCGCGGCTGCCAGTTTATTTGTTTTACCTTTTGCCAAGGTTCACCTTTCATTTCCTTTTTGCGCTTCCGATCGTGTTCGTGGGGCTGGGAAGGATGCTGCTGATGCCCCGTGCTTTGGTCGTTGGGGGTCATTAGCATTCTAATGACGGGCGATTGTCAGATGGGGTCCTGGGGTTTTGGGAGGGGTCGAAGGGTCCTGTTGTTATGGCATGGCAGAGCAACAGTGAGGTTCGGTGATTTTTTACATTTATTTCCTTGCTTTGTTGGTGGTTGCTTGTGGTTGGCGATCCAGCCTCGGTTAGTTTTGAACGACTCGCTGAGATCTCGATTTTTTTTTTTCGGAGTGGCAGTCGAACGGCAGGTTTAGGTCGAACAATACGGACCGGAAGCGATCACATGATTAGCATTTCTCTCTCCGGCTACGCTCTTTCGCTCCGACGCTCTCTTTCTCTGTCGCTTTCATTTGCATCTTGCGGCTAGTTTGATCTTCATTAATTTTTATAACTTCTTACCCGTCATCACCGGAAGCGGCGGAGCACTCGGAGCACGATTTGCACGGCTTTTGGTAGTACTTTCACTCGCAGTGCAGTATTGATCGTAAACGATCGTATGTTAACGGTATTTTTAAAATTTTCAAAATTTCTGAATGCAGCTTGCAAGTCAACCTATCCCAGCAGTATTCAGACCACTGAACCTTACCACCCAGAAACGGGCATTTGTCTGTATGTAGCCTGTGCGCAGCGCATAGCTTGGTGTGCAGTCGATTCATTTTCTTTATTTCATGGAGTGAAGATAAGCCACACATTGATCTAGGCGCGAGGTGAGCAGATGAGTGGAGTTATAGATCTACTGTTGCTGTCCGATATATCCGTTCCGGTAAATCCGTTTTTTCGTTCCCAAGGTGTTGATTTCCTTTGGACTTGGAGGGCTAGGATAGAACGGATTAAATATCTGCTCAAACAATGTGAATGAATTAATTTCAATGCCGGTTTTCTCGGGATCACGCTCCACTTCAAGTAGGCCCAAAATCGTAGGACAATCTGGAACCCAAAGTCGACTGTCCAGCGCGTCCGAAGGTTTGGCATATCATCTGGCGCCTTGGCGCGCCTGTGTGGCGCGTGGCGCATAAACCGTGCTCAGGTGTCAACGGTGCGACCGGCGACCAAGCAAGAAGACGGTCGTGATCTACTTTATCGGATGCTACCACCGCCGGCGTAGGGTAAAGATTGCCGCGTTGCTTGCGAGCAACAGAGAAAGGAGACAGAGAGAGAGAGAGAGAGAGAGAAAGCGTGAGGAAGAAAACAAGAGCGAAAAACATAAAGAAAAAGAGAGACGGAGATACAAAGAAAAGGTTAAAGAAAGATAAAGAGTGAAAAAAAGAGAAAGAGAGAGAGACCAAGAAGGAAAGAAAATGAGAAAGTGATAGAACGAAAAATAGACAGAGAGAGAGAGAGAAAGCGAGAAAGGGAAAAGGAAAGAAAAAGAGGCAAAGAAAGAGAGAGGGCAGTGAAGGGAACAAGAACAGAGAGCCCCCCGAAGAAAAGACGGTGCAGAAGATTCGACGACGTGTGGTCGATGTTCGCTGCTTTCACACGACCCTGGGACCTCACGACATAAAGCCCATCGCGCGCGAAGCACTACGGGCGGCGGTGACGGCGCCGGGTGTGCTGATGAAGGGGTTAGGATCTAGTGGGAGAGGGGAAGGGAGCGGAGAGCGCGCGGGTTGACAACAATCTGAAAGCGTACCCGATAATCCCGTTAGAAGAAATCGCACGTCGTCGCCGGTCGTCCTCTTGTTTTGTGTTTCTTATGTTTTCTTGTGCGCACAGTTTTCGTTTTTCTGCTTTTTCGCTTCTTGCTTGCCGGCCGGCCCGGGCTCGCGGGTTCTTTTTTCCGCGCGTTTCGCGGGTTTTTCGATCTTCTGCCTTCTTTTTTCCCCGCGGTCCTGCGATGGTCCGCCGCGCCGCTTGTGTTTTATTTGTTGGCAAATAATGCGCGGCGGGGCAGTTGTGCGTGTGATGGTCACTCGCGCGGGTCGGGCGGGGATGGGCGGCTTTCGAGGGTTCTCTTTTCCCCGCACCACGCACCACACGTCGACGTCGTTTGCAACCGCGGTCGGTTGGTGATTTCTTCGTCCGCCTTCGTTTCGGTCGCGAACGGTGAACGAACAAAAAACATCATTCGTCTTGTTTCGTTGTTTTTTGGTCGATTTTTTTCGGTATGTTTCTACTTAACTTGTTCGTGTTTTTTTTTCTGTTTCTTTTAAATTGTTTTGCGGAATTCGCAACCATCCTACCGGTGGATGGGGAGGAAGGAGGTGTTGCGTGCGTGTATTATGCGCGCGCGCTCGCGTGCTATTGGGGCCAAATCAAAGCTGCCATGCTGCCTCATCTCGTACATACCGAGCCACTACCGTGTTCCGTGATTTTCGTGGAGCGCATTTCGCGGCGAAGGCTGACTTTTTAGTGCAGGCTGCGTTAATGCGTCGCCGAGCTAGTCGTTTGAAGGAAAATCGGTTTGCCAAATCCATCCCGCCGTCCTGGAGTGACGGACGGACGGACAAACAAACAGCCTGCCTGGTCGGCGGGTCCGGTGCATTGCAGCCGGTGCACCTGGTACTCCGATCCCACCCCAACGCAACGCATCGCATTGAAATTGTCCAAATATTTTGCCAACATATCTCATCTCGTCTCGGCCTTTCGTCAGTGGCCCCTGGCCTTGGCCGGGGGCCAGCCAGTGCGAGGGTTCTGACAGCACGCATGCCGGCGCCCACACGCCAACCACACGGGATGGCGTGTGTTTTGCCAAGCATCACCTCCGCAGCCGCTTGCTGCAGCCGTCTTAGGAAGCCGTCTCAGGGACGAGGATCTCGGTAAATAGAATTTTATTTTGAAAATGTACACAGTTCGATGGTGGCGTGCGGTGTGGCGCTTGTGCCGCAGCAAACGTCAGGCCAGGTAACGTCCGATACCTGGAGTGACCTTCAGACCGAGGGTGATTTGAAGATCAATCGAGGTAGTGGTCGTTACAAGGCCTTCTAGAGTACTTGGAGACTAGCAAAAGGATAGACCAAGTCATAGGCAAACTTTTACCATAACCCCTTTATTCTACTCAGTATGGTCTCCCTGGAACCGTATCACCTACACCGCGTTCCGCAGGGGATTCCAATTTATGCATTCCATTCGCTCTGAAATGAAGGGCTGCAAAATACGCTTCCACAGCGCTGTTATTTTTTTATGTTTAAAATTGATTCTTTATTAGACAAAAAATGCTTCATTACATGAGAGTACAGAGATATTCCACGTTGGGATTGTCCAAGGTCTCAAAATAATGAATTGAAAATGTTTCGATTTAAATCTGTTTAGGTTATATGTTATGCCACGTGGCATTGAGTCTTGTTTTCTTACTAAATAACTTCACAACATCTTACAAGTATTCAGCTTCAAAAGCTTCAGATAATTAGCTCTCTAATTATCGGATGGATGGAATTATTGCATCTATTGATTGGAGCTTCTTTTAGTTTGTTAGTTTCGAACGATAGTCTATGCGCGCCAGCAAGTTTTAGGACAAGATTCGTTGGTGTTCTCCAGTATAAATTGAGTATCATTTTGAGAATTTTATTCAGTCTGATTTGTATTGAGTGGAAGTTAGTTTTGGAGCATTTCGTCCACAGAGAAGAGAGCGCTGTTATTACCCCACTCAGCAATTGATGAAAAACGCTTTCCATGTATGGATTTTTTTGGGTCTCTGGAAACAGAAACTGACACGAGAAATCTTCCAGCGACTCTATATGGTTATAATAATACTCAAAACTCAATCAAATTCCTTTCGCATCCCAAAACAAATGATACTAATACACGATTATTGGTCTGGGATTTCTGGACACGAAGCCCTTGGTTCGGAACCGAAGAACCAGGTTCACAACACCTCCGTTAGCCTCTTGATGAGCCGCCACACCATATGCACTTTATCCTTTCGAAAACGCTCCAACTGTTGGCGAGAAAGTTGCATTCGAATGGGGTTTTGTTTCATCGATAGCTTTGATGTGGCATTCAGCGAGTGCCCACAACCAAATACTTCAGCCAAATTGCTGCTTACACGGAGCCTTATGCCTAGGGCTTCTACTAAATCTCTTCCATTCACTCGACGACTTTTTCAATACCATATATCCTGTTTTTTCTAGGATTTCAGATGGTGCTACTGTTTTTGGATGTCCTCAACCGTGGATCGTCTTCAAGGCTTGTCCACGACCACGTTTTCAATTCAGCTCTCCATATTTTGACTGCACTAATTTGAAGGCGAAAAGTCCTTATATACTGTCAATGTACAGAATGTTAAATCTAAGGCCACTAGCAACCACTCCACCATGTAAAGTCCCCAAGCGGCACAACCTCACACTCGTTGTGTGTGATTTAGCAGAGCTTCGTTGGTTGGTTTTTTGACGCAGAGAGTCCGACTGACAACTGTTGTCGCCAGGTGGCCGCTCTGTTGACGTGTCCGGAGCCCGCACTGTCGCCCGGACCACGAAATCTACGCACAGTGCAGTGCAGTCGTTTGGGTTTGGGAGTAGCGGATGGTCGGATGGTGGTGTGGTCAGTCAATGTGCCACAAGTTACGGTTGGGCAATAAAACGTAAGGCACCCTTTCGAACGACGCCGGACCTGCAGCGCTCCAGCAGGCTCCAACGTCTACGTCTCTAATTTGCATACGAAAAGAAGCTCAATTTCCTTCGCTCCAGTCCACTTCGCTTCCTTGCGGAGCTTGCCCGGTGCGTCTGCCTGCCTGCCAATTTAAACTTTTACAGCTTCATCACGAGCGTTGGTGCTGCGCTTCGTCGTGACGCGGGCTCGGGCGTTCTTTATTCGAGCAGGTTCGATTCGACTTTACCGTTAATCACTCACAGTGAGTCCGCGCGACTGATACCGGCCACTAAGGGGACACAGAGCCAACCAAGGCGTCGACTCGCCGTAACGGGGTTTCGGGCGGTTTGTTTAAATTTCTTGCGTTGCGCCTCTTTTTTTGGCTCTCCGCAAAGCTCGCGCATAAGCTGCTCATTAGTATGCAAATACGCGCCGCGAAACGCGATCCGCGAGCCTTTGCTTTTGTGTGCGGATCCTCGGACGCTCCCGCGTTGCTCCCGTTTGTTCGGTGGGCTCTGTTAGGTGCCTCAGTTTGTAACATCTCCCGCCCCACCGGGGGTTCTCCAGACCGGAGCAGCCCTCTAAACAGTCGTCAGAACAATGTCACCGTTTACTTGGCCCGAGTTCTTGGCCCGTCAGGGGAGTAGGATGTCAGTCCCGGCGTCGGGCCAAGCCATCGGGCAGGTGTCAAAACAAATGAAGTGTCGAGGTGCAGTTGCGCTTTTCAGTTCAGGTGGGTTAGGTCCCCCTCAGGTCTCAGGTCTTCACTGTGGGTTTGTGTGTAGTATTTATTTATTAACGAGCCGCTACTAATGAGGAAACCGCCAACCCAGAACGACCAGGAACACCGACGACAATGACCGGCAGGACGCGTCACGTCGTTGAACCCACGTTGAACACGTGGGAATGGCCGGGGGAGAGGTCAGCAACACTCCGGTCACGCTGAGCAAAAGTGTTCTAGTCTCCACCCCAGAGCTAGATCCAAGCCTCCCATAAGCTTCCTGATAAAACACTTGACATTTGTTTTGCCGTCAATCGGAAATTAATCAAAAACATTCGCTGTATTTAGGAATCATTTTCAAAAGAAAACTTTTAATCAAACAAATTTAGAGCAAGCTGATTTCCACCATTCGCGAAAACAAGTTCAGTATCCGCAATGCATTCCATTCCGCCCAGACATGATTGCCAAACATCGTGTTTTTGTCATTTTGGTCCTTGCTCTAGTCACCAGGAATTATTTTGGCACAGATTGTGTTGACTGATTTAGCTAATCGTCTTAAATTTAGTGCGATGTTAATAGCTCAAAAACACTTGATAATCATCCCCGAGGTACTGCAGACTACAAGCTGGTGGCATTTGAGGACAACATTCTTGTAGAAAATCAATGAATCCCTGGTGCATAATGCCATTGTAATTTGTTTCCTCATAATGATAGTTAAGGCGTACTGAAAGTTCATCACTCCAGAGCAGGACCTCAGCTACATGGGGACTTTTATTTTAAAAACAAAACCAGATTAGTCTTCATTGTAAAGACAACGTCAAATGACTTTACCATGTTACCGTGAGCTGAGCATGTTTTGTGAATTATTTACCCATGCATTTCTCAGCCTTAATTTTACAGTTAGAATATGAAAACATGTAAAGTGTCAGGTTATTGCTACTCATAAATAATTAATCCTACACTAGTTGTTTTATTCAGCAAAGCAAAACGAATGGAGTTGATGTGAAAAACTGAAAGCTCCAAGCTTCCCACTTTAGCTAAACTTGTTTTGGCGCTGCTCAAATTCACCTATGACCACAAGTGGCCCTTAATGGCCATAATTTCGCTCTTAGAACCTTAATCTCTAACATTCAACGTCTCAAAAGAGCGATTCCAAAGCGAAGATATGCTCCTTTTTTTGTACATATTATTCAAATAGCTTCCAGTAGCTAAACTTCTTTCTGCTTTCCTTTGTCCGATCTCTTCCCGTTCGTGCTCTCCTCGTGTCTCCTCCGTGTATACAGGCCATGCTGGCAGAGTCGACGGTGCCCCGCATCATGGAGGTGCGGCCCCGGTACGTGGTGCTGGATACGAACTGCTTCGTGGACGATCTGCCGGCCGTCGAGTGGATTACTACGTTCCGGGCCTTCAAGATGCTGATACCGATCACAGGTAAGTCATTGCCCACAGCCTTCTCGCCATCACCACCACGCCTCTGTGATGTTGGGTTTTTTTTTCTCTTTGCTTCCAGTCGTCAAGGAGCTGCGCGGACTTGCCCTGGGGGACACCAATCGCCCGAAACAGCCCCTGGCCGGAGTGGCCGAAGCATCGCAGCTAGCCCTGGCGTTCCTGGAGACGTGCGAACCGGGCGCCATCAGGTACGGGTTTTTTTTCGGAAGTCCTGTGGAGGGCTCGCGACCGCGCTGCACCGGATACACCGCTCTCTAATCCCCTGTTTTTTGTCGTCCCCTTCTTCCCTTCGTGTATGGTTTGATTTGGTTTGGCTTCCCGACTCCCCAGCTACATCGACATGGATGGTGAGATAGTAGCGAAGGACTCCCCGTTCCCGCCGGACAGGGACACGCTGCGGACCAACGACGATCGCATCCTCCAGGCGGCCCTCAGCCTGTGCCGCGACCAGTACTCCGATCCACCCGGTAAGTGTGCTGTCGACGATTCCCCCCATCAAACATGGTTTGCCCGATTCTCGGGATGTGTGTGAAACTTACTGTTTCCCGGTTTCCGGTTTCGTTTTGTCCTTTCTTTCCACTGATCGCCCGAAACAGACGTCGACGGGTACATTGTGCGCAACGTGGTGTTGATCACGAACGATCGGACGTTGCGCGTGAAGGCGATCACCACAAACATGCCCACCAAGGCGTTGTGCGAGTTCATCGAGCAGCTCCAACTGTGGTTTCCATTGTCGCAAGGGCCACAACGCGCGTCGGAATGAGCCAAACGCACTCAACATTTCAAGGTGACAGTTGGACTACATTTGACATTCGATACATACTTGATTGGATTGATTTGAACATGTTTTACACCATTAACACAGATTTCGTAGTTTGGCCCTTTTTTCCTATATTTTATATTATATTTGATGAATGTTACCCTTAAGGAAGGAAAAGTAATTTCCTTGACGTAGACCAGGGCAGAGAGAGAGAGAGAGACAGAGACAGAGACAGAGACAGAGACAGAGAGAAGGCCATGTCGTTGCAAATAATTTATGATTTATTATTATGACACACCTATTATTATGATACACCTATGGGTATATACATCAACGCCTTAACTTACTGGATTACATTTGACTTTCGATACTTGATAGATTAATTTGAATATTTTTTATACCATTGAGATTGATTTAGTAGATTTTCCTTTCTATCGCTGATGAGTTTTCCCCTTAAGAAAGGAAAGGTAATTTCCTTTCCTTGCAGTAGACCAGGGCAGACAAAGAGAAGGCCATTTTATTGCGAATAATTTGTAATCTATTATTATAACACACTCATCGGTATAAACAACAACGCCTTAACTACCAACCAACGCCACACCGAAAACACCTTTACCCACCTCGGGCACCAAAAATCGTACCCCTGATCAACACCGTTTACTCCGCGACAATACACTGCCATATCGACTCCCCGGCGTCATGGCGTCAGTTCATCAAACATACCACCCTCACTTATTTACTCTTACACCTTAACACACACACTTGCGATACCACAAACACAACCAAGCCAGAGAAACCGAAAGTACAAAGTAACCGGAAGGAGCAGTAAGCAAAAGGAGTAATGTCGCCCGCGCCGCCAAGATATCCGCCGTTTTGAAGAAGACGGACGCTTCGTCGACGCCTAGCCCGGGTAGCCCGGGTGGATAGAGCCAAAAAGGGAAGCCAAAGGAGACCGAGGAGACCGAACATATGATGGCGCGGGGACCGACTACAGTGAATGCGTGGCATTTTTGGCGAACGAACGAACGAGCGGCAGCAGCATGTAGAAACGCCCAGAGGTGACTGAAACTGTCTAGTGGCGGCGGCAGAAGGATTCCTCTCTAACGTTTGTTTTGTTTGTTTGAAACGTTTATCGCTTATCGCGTTGGTCGCGTAAACACGTTTACGGTTTGGGGTGAAGCAGGCCCGCCCGGTGCCATTTTACGGCACAACTGTAAATTTCAGTAAATTTAGTATGTTAGTAGTTAAGGCCGAGGCAGGAAATATTGCTCAAAAGATACACGGAGGAGGCATGCAGGAAGGGAAAAGACGCTGAAGTAGCCGTTGTTACCAGTAGACAAATGTAAGAAAAAGTGCTGAGAGTGGGTGAGAGTGAGTGAGAGTGAATGAGATTGAGATGAACAGAGGAACAACACGTGTAATAACACAAGCCTTAATTAAACAATAAGTTGCGACTATTGCAAATGAATTGAACTGAGCTGTGGGGGTGTGTGAGCTGCATTTGGTGGTTGACAGCAGAGGAACTTAGAAAGCGGCGAGAAGGCAGCGCTCGCGTGTGATCATATTTGGAAATTTCCCAACGTGGCAAAACGTTGTCAAAAAAGCAAGCTGCATATTCCTATTTTCTTAATAAAATGTAAAACCATGAAATTCCAAACACCACACGTGTCTCGTAGCTGCATATCACACATACGTGCCTGCATATTCAACCAGGTAGGTGTTGAGTGTGGTTCCAGGCCACTTTGATGCTATTACTGTGTACTGACTGGGAATGATGTTTTTCTTTCATTATATTTTTGGTAGTCTGTCGACCAATCTGAAGAGAGACGCGAGCCAACGAAGATGACTAACTTGCCAGCAGTCTGCAGAAACACCTGAATGCTGCAACATGTGGTGCGGTTGAGGCTGCTTATATGAGTTCAAAGTTCAATACTTCATAACTAGTAGCTGAGTCTTGTCAACCATTCACCAGAGCACCTTTGACCCAGAATAACAGAGGACCCATACGCATGCCGATGGTTTGGTTCGGAAACGTTTCGAAAACAAGGCCAGATTTACGTGCATCATCCACGGCGGACACTACGTCGAGTGAAGGGAACTGCTATGCCTGCTTCCGATTGGCGTTCTGATGAACGCGCTACCTCGCATTTTCATAATCCGTGATTCTTTAGTCGGCTGTTGCCCCCCCGGGCGGCGTTTGTAGAATATTTTTGCTACGCTCCGTTCTCCGTCGGTTGGTTTGCAAGTTTTCGAGGTGTTTGCCCTCGTATACAAGCGGAGCAAGAAAATGTTGATCTTGTTAATCCTTTATTTTGAATGTCGAACGAAAATCACAGTATAACTCAAAACTTCACTTCCTGTACAGATGTCGATGCGAATGTCAGATGTCCAAAATGCGAAAGCTCTCGGAATAACTGTTGCTTAGAATGCGAGTGGATATCTGATCTCTATTACTACGTACAGAAGGAATCTACACGATGTGATGTATTTCTGTTGCAAATGATAATTTTTATTTAATAGCTCACGGAAGTGGAGTCGGCACCGCAGCGGACGCGTTTTCGAGCGGCGATGAAAAGAGTACCAAACATAGGGCTACTCATGAAAACATAGTGAATCGCTGAAGGGCAGATCTTTTGAAATGCCTTGAGGACGAACCTTCAAACGCGCGAAGTACGCTACGCTGATATGTTTGTGGAACTCACCGTATGCTTAAAAGTATATGGTTGTAATACTCCCGCGCTCGGCAGCTCTAGTTGCTAATTACCTTAAACATAAAATAATTTATTTATGATAATGAAAGACACTCAACCGTATAAGTGGCCATAAATTCAATTGCGAAGCATCGTCAGCAAGGCGAAAATCGGAACGGTCGCGAGAGGACGAGTTGGACCGTAGCGATTCACGTGATCTAGAAGCGAGGGGAGCCTTAATATTAACATTGTGTTAAGACCTACAGTTCTTCGCCACAACACTGGGGTGAGCACAGTGAAATTTTGCAATAGAAAAACGCACAGTAAACTATGACTAATATGCCAAACCCGAATCCAAACGCCCTGATTAACCATTTCTACGTCGCTGAAAAACACGTTAGAAGTACCACGCCTGTTGCTTGCCTGCTAAAACAACCAACGCAAAGTTTACCCTGTTTGTTGTGAAGATAATTGACTGGATTGGATCAGAGACCGCTGCCACCTCATCCGGCATTCGGCGTTCCGGCGGTTCGGACTCGAATCTCCTGACTACGAGTACATGAATTACGCTCATTGCTGCTTTGTTGAGGACGTCCAATAAAGTTGACTCTCCAGCGTTACGTTTACACCCAAGGATCTTTCACATCTTATCATCCATTTCATTCGTCGCAACAATTTACTGATGGTTCCGTCGTGTGGTCAATCGGGCGTGTAGCGTAGCCCGTTGACATCGACTTCATAAATAAGCGACATAGGTAAGGTACGTGAAATGAGTGAAATTATTTTTTAACTTATAATTTATAAAACCGTTTTTTTTTGCATTCGTTGAACGACAATGTAGTGTAGTGCTGAAAAGCCCGAACCTTCCACAGCGCTTCCGACACCGGGAGGAGTGAAGAGAAGGAAGAAGAGGGAACCGGCGACGGCAACAAGTAAACATAACACGGCGATGGAGATCACGAAGATTCTTCACCGACACACCAATATATTGGCACGAGTGATTGGGTTTTGCTGCTGCTGCTGCCGCTGCCGCTGCGGGGTGGGCCCATTTTCCCGCCCCTCCTGTACCCGCCCCCGTCTGGAAAGGCAATAAAACAGATCTTCTGCAGTGCGGGCCAGGGGGGGTGCTACAGAAACAATGAGAAAAGACGAAACAACACGGAGAGCTCGCAAACACATCCCCCAGAAGGATGCGACGGTTCTGAGCGGGCCCGCGATAGACGAAGTATAAACGAAGCAAAGGAAACCTGTAAGGGGGGGGACTGAAACAACCAACCCGCTGGAGGACCACCAGCCTCCCCTCGCGTCGCCCACCGACCGACCGGGATCGGCAATTTTATGGTAAACGCGCGTAGAAATACCCGGAGAATCAATTACCTCTGCCTTCTGACACATTAAATTAACGTTTCCCGCCGGCCCGCGAACCCTCACCCCGGGGCCTGACCGTCCGTTTTTATTATCCGGTCCGCTTTACGGGTCAAGCGACCGGGCCCGGTGAAAGACTTGCGCGCCGGTGGTTACGACGAACCCCCGGCCGACTGGCCGGCGAATCGAACGCCCGGCATAATCACCACCAGGCCAGCCCGTCATCACCACCGCGTCATCATCGTCAGCGAGCTTTCCGCGAGCTGCCTGGGGTGGCTCGGGAGGGGTGTGGTGTAATTTAATAGAATTCTTTTTCAATCCGTTCCGTGCTCGGGCCAGCCGCGCGCCACCCCCGTCGAAACATTATCCGCCTCTCGCGCCGGCGCAGCTCATCACGGATCGGGCAGGGCACATACACACAAGGCATCTACACCCAAACACTACCCCCCCGCTGCACCCCCACACACACACAGAACATAGCAGTCGTCGGTTAGCTCGGTGGGCTGCTGCTGCTGCGGAGTGACAGTTAATCGGGGCGACCATCAGCGGGCCGAGCCGCGGGTCTGATTATGCTCTCACCGAAGCCGGAGATCGAATGTGCACCGGTCCTCCCGGCCCCCCGACCGTCTTCGCGCCCTTCATCACTGTCAGTCTCGGTACCACCCAATCATCGACCTTCCAAGGCCACTTCGAAGGCGTTGCAAAGTGTGTATGTGTGTATGTGTGGTGCGCAAACCGCAAGCTCCGCTGCCGCTGCGGGTCGTCGGCCGCGCCGCCCCGGTTGGCCTGTGTGGCGGTTGGCGGTGGTGGGCGTGGGGCTGCGGCTCTGCGCCGTTTGCTCTCAACAAACCGTACGGCCGCCGACGCTTGCTTCTTAACGGCACAAGTTCAGTCCCGCGGGACCCGCGCGGGACGCCAGAGGACAATTAAGGAGGGTGGCGGCGATAGGGCGGTGGAGGGACAGGAGGAGAGGATGAATTTATCACGTGATCTGCCCTGCCATAGTTGCGCGCGCGCGACTTGACGACGACGGCCGCGAATTCACATCAATTTAACATCATTTACTGCCTCCGGTGGGGTCTCCACCAACACGTGGAGCTGTGTTTAGCTTTTGCGTGTCGGTGGGTGAGGGTAGCGGCCCGGATAGGTAGTGGGGTGGTGCAGAGCATCCCGCACGGCCGTATACTATGTTCCGGGCGCCGCTGAATGTTTGCTGATGCAAACACCACCACCAACCTGAGACGGCCGGAGAGCCGGGCAGAGTGAGGGAGGGAGCGAGAGAGAGAGAGAGAGAGCATCGAGCGGTGGCGCCGGTGCCGCCTTGCCTTCGTCAACAGGCGCGACCTTCGTCGAGGACACGGACGTGCGCCAGGCGACGAACCTCAAGGTCGAGGTTGCTCTCGTGCCCGCGTGCGCCCGCAAGAAGATGAAGAGAGAAAACATAAGAAGCGCGCATAACAACACGGCATAACGGCCGTTTCGTGAGGCCCCGTCGTCGTGCAGCCAGCCCCTGCCAGGTCCAAGCGGATGAGAACATTCCGTCGCCGTCGCCACCGCCGACGCTCTGCGAACGGCCGGGTCTGTTTGATGTTCTCCGGCGGGGGGGTTGTAGGGTGCGCCTGGTTCGCCTGGGCGGGTGTCCTAGGCTGGTTTGCCGAAGGCTGGCATCGATTCTAATAATAGAACAATAATACAGTTAGTTGTGAGGGTCCTTTGTTAGAAATTATTTTACCTAACCGTGTCGCTACGATGGTAGCTACCGGAGTCACCAGAGTTTTCCGAAGTTCTGCCTAGCTCGGCGGAAATGGCAGCGCGCGCAGTCACTGTCCCGCCATCGACGACCGTGTGTCCGGGAGGCCTGCTTTTCTGCTTCACCGTCATGTTGTTTTTTCTGCACCATTTTATGCTCAGTTACTGCTGCTTTCCTGTTCCTGGTTGGCTTTATTAGCGGCCGTTCGATTTCGCTTCACTTCCGTTCGGGGCCCCCTTTTTTTTGTGGGTTTTTTCGTCGCTTACAGTCTTCTTGCTGTGGTTGTTTTGTTTTTGTTTTGGTTCGTCCGGACCGATCCGGGGGCCCCCGCTGTCAATTGGGCGCTGATTTGGTTTCCTCCGGTTTGGTTGTGTTTCGCATTTTCGCAGCACGGAATGTTAATTGCCTGCTCCTCTCTTCGATCGCCCGGACCACGGACCGGAACGGAGTTGCGCCGTGATTGTTCGCGGCTCGTGCGATCATTTTGCCTGCGATCACGGCACACTGCGGGCCATCGCCAGCAAAGGCCGCCGGCAAGGTCGGGTCGACGATCGGCGGAATCTTGGCCGGGTTGTTATGATGGTTGTGTTGCTGCTGCTGGCCGGCCCCACCGGGCCGACCGAATGGGGCTGGGCTATTATTGTTCCCATTGAAGCATCTATTATTGCGCTTTTTTGCGGTTTTTCCTTCGGATGACTTCGGGAATACCTGGGCCGGAGGTATTTCCCGGCGTGGCGCACTGATCCCGGGCCCTAAGGAACACGCGAAAACACTGGCCAGCGCACATCGGCAATCGTTGTGTTTTGACAGATGCTTGCCAACGGATCAAAACACCGCACCGGGAGGGAACGGGGTTATGCACAGGTGAGTGTAATGCGAATGGGCTCGGGACACCTGCGCGGGTAACTTTCGTGGCACAGTCCGGCGCAATCCGCCACTAAATCGAAAACTGAAGCAATCGAGCAATTTTTTCCCTCTAGGCTCCGGTACATCTTGTGTTTACATATTGGAAACGTCAAATGGAGCCAGGACCCCGAGATGCTGGGATCTGAGATCGAGACACTAAGCGAGTGAAAGAGAGAATGATATTCTTACAAGTGCCTTTGCTCTCTTTCGTACACAGAGCGAGATGCTGCTGGTTCTGGTGTGAAAAATCCCAGCTAGGAATGTTCGTCCCGGAACCGTGTCGGCCGGTCAGATAGGTGGCCGCGTGCGTGCACTACCCCGCGCCGCTCCGATCCTGGTAGGTCCTTCGTATGCGGCCAGCAGCCGGCGCGCGTTGTTGGTGGGGCCACGCATGTGCGCAACATTACACGGTACGGTGGGTGACCGGTAATCCTTTCCTCCTGCTCACGCACCGACTGTCAAATTTAGCATAATGCACCCCCAGAGTCTTCTGGTTTCTGCTTTATTTAGAATGAAGATTGAACCCTACAAATGTCACAACGTTATCCCTTTGCGGCTTGCAGTAATTTTTCGGGGAGACTTTCGGGGGATGTTTTCTACGATCGAGGCCACCGGCGCCACGGATAATGACGCCGGGGACGTCACCGATCGCTGTGAAGTATAACGAGCGTTAATTTGGGAATAAGTGAAATTGTTTTTCTATTTCCCTGTTTACACGGCCGTCAATGTCACGCGTATAACATCGAACGCTGAACTGTTCCAATGTTTCTCTGAAGGGACGAACCCTCAACGGGGGCACTCGATACTGGGCCAGATTACAAATCACTACAACAACGGGCTCGGTCGGAGGCTGAAGGCACCGGGCAGCCCAGCGAGAGTCGGACTGTTCTAAGCTTCAAACCCAGGAGTTGTCCCTAGTGATACGGGGTATGAAGTTAGAATGGTCCCATTCAATGACAACCACACACATGCCCTCCCCCCTGCCCGGAGGTATGTTTCTCTGATCGCGGAGAAGGTCGGGGACACACACAGTCCCCGTTCCTTGCTCCGTGGGGTCAGATGAAAATTTTGCTCGCCGCGTATGCTGTGCAGGGTGCTGGTCGAGCGTTTTTTGTGTGCGGGTTGAGCCCCGGGGATGTGGGACGCTGGCGTCCCCGTCCCTCCGGATCGACCCCCGTCCGGCGGGATCCCGCCGCAGGGCCTTGCCCACCCCCCCTCACCCCCAAATATTCTCCGCCGGGACTCGAAGTGCGCCTAGCAAAATGTGTGCGATAATTTTCGGTGCACAGTTCAGAATAGAAAGTATGAAAAACATGTTGCAACACGATTTGCGCGTGCGGTGGTGTTTCAACTCCCGGCACTGAACGCGTCCCGCCGGCGTCAGTTGCGCATGTGTTTGTGTGCATCACAGCATCACACGACGGGCGAAGGAAGGAGCAGATCCGTTTAATGGTAAGCGTTTAGCGTGAAGGGGTTTCTTTCGGTTTAAATCTCGGTTTAAAAAAGTGACAAATTTCAGCAGTACCGTTTTCGGCAAACGACAAATTACAGCTCGGGTTAAGCCTTCACTCGAAAGTTACCGGTACTCGGTAACTTCCACACAGCCTGCAGCTAGATACGATTTGTAGGGCTGGCTTTAGGCATTTACAGCATTTGAAGTAGTTTCGGATAAAATACGAAACTTTTGACCACGAAATTGGCACTACAATGGGGGTGGGTGGGGGTTGTCTTGGGTGTTTTTGTATTCGTATTACTGTCAAAAAGTCCCGATTCAGGGTTCGCATACTGCTTCGTTTCTTCTGTTGTTCGTTGGTTAACACTTACAACGGTCGGTTGTACCAACGGTTCGTTGGTCTGGTACAAGCGGGAGCCATACTTTACTTTTACTTTTTTAGTTGGATTTAAAAAAAACAAACGGCTTAATGTTTTCGATGCTAGAACTTTTATTTTTCATTCAAGACATTTACGTATAAAATACAATTTTGAATGCAGAAAATTGGAAAGTATGAAAAACTTATTTCCAAAGTGGTAGGTCTTCGGCTCAAGTGGTGCGGTATTTTAAAACCACATTCCATTGGGGCTCATTTCCACTTCGGTGGTTATGTTTAAAGTTACTTAATAGTTATAATAGTCACGCGAACAAACCAGCAACCCTTGACCCCCACTAGACCCAAATTCGAATTCGATTAGGGCCAGAGACAATCGGAAACGTTACTTAAAAATAGGTCGATCTAATGGACGTAGACTGTTAAGCCAGCCGTGGTAGACATTTGACCAAAATTGTTTTTCAAACAAATGTCTTGAATGCACCTTTCAAATAAATGTTCAAGCATCGAAAAATATTAAGCTGTTTGTCTCTAACACTAGATATACCACCGTTTTCAATATACCTATTTATAGCAGACCAGTCAAAATGACTGGTCATGTAAAAAATTGTATCTGGTCATGTAAAATAATTGTAAACGATAAATGAATTTGTATAGAGTTTTGTATAACACAACGATAATACAGTTTCAGGTAATTTCTTAGAAGCTTCATTCATTTTTACATGCTTATGTCTTGTGTTTAGTAGAGGCACTTTCTTTTTTGGTTTGCTCTTATAAACAGTAAGCGAGCAGCCACTGCATGTGTATAACAACGTTGTGAAAAGTGCCATGCTGTCTTTTTTCAGTTTGCAACTTTTCGGCAGTTCCCTCTTGTTTGCGCGTATAGTTCTAACCAAAGAAGTATTTTCAGATCTTAGCCTTATCGCCAAAGGAATAGTTGTAGAAAAATTATCGATTGTTACAGTTCTTCCCTTCATGGTATACGGCTCAAGAAATTTAATTACCACAAATTCGCTTAGAGGCGTTGAGGCATTTCGAGCCTACTCCTTTCCTAAATACGGAAAACCATACCAAATCACGGTAATTTAAGTTCCCGGTTTGGAGCAGTTTTGACTAATTTAAAAAAAAATTTCCCAAACTGTTGAAACTAAAGCGAATTCGTCTGTTTGCAAACGTTGACTCCTCTGATTTTTATCGTCGAAACGAATGTACTGAAGGATCTCGGTAAAATCACGTCGACTCCTAGTACTGGAAAAAAGAGGATGGTCCCCATTTGTTGC
The DNA here is from genome assembly GCF_943735745.2 of Anopheles bellator. NCBI lineage: Eukaryota > Metazoa > Arthropoda > Insecta > Diptera > Culicidae > Anopheles > Anopheles bellator. The sequence goes on along the minus strand of NC_071287.1, from coordinate 5,478,009 downwards.
TCCACAAATATTGAAGCCTCAAAGTATTTCCTTCGTATGCTCCACGTGTGTACAATATTACAAGAAATGCCTTCAATGTTGCTTGCCTAATTGTCCACTTTTCCCCCAAAACTGCAGAGGCTTCTAACCTGTTGACGATCGTGGGTACATCAATTGGGATGTCAGCGGAAGGCGAAGCGAAAGGGGTACGGTAAACAAATTTTGTTTTGCACATACTAATGGTCTGGAGTGCCAAACCTACGATTCAGAGATCACATTCTGAGTAACATTTGCCGTTTTGTCCTAAATTTCTTCATGGAAACAAGAACCAGTCATTTTGACTGCTATGGTATAAATCTAAAAACAAAAAAAAATTTTTACTAACATATACAAAAGAAAGTTTATTTATGAAACGTACTCTCTACTTAAAGCTATTTAAAGTCATGACATCATTTCGCGGGAAAAAAATTATATGTAGTGGAAATTTGCAATTCTAACTGTCCGACCAGTCAAAATGGCTGGTGTGGTATATCTAGTGTTGATAACCAATTAAAAAAGTGTATCATATATGGCTCACTCTCACCCCACTGAAAACGGTGGTATATCTAGTATTAAGGACGAACTTGTTTGTTTTGGTTTTGCGCCACAAATATGCACAATGGTCAATGGGTCAGTCGGTCGGATCGCTGTTAGTAAGTCTCGGAGTCTCGGAGCCTCTGAGTCTGTAAATGAATAAAATAAGAATTAAATTAAGAGTTAAAGAATTAGATGGGCTAAATCATACGCAGCATCAAACAACAATACACCGATTGAAACCAAACGCTCCCAATGGTCTCGAGCACCGTTCCTGAGCTGTTTATTGGCCCGCTCATTGGTGGCTTTGCCCACCGACACTGATCCTGAAGGTTCCGGCATCCGTGGGGGTTATTTCCGGTTTTGGTCCGGTCAAAAGTTCCCACAAAATTCCGCGGCCGTTCCTCCGAGGCCGAGCAAATCAGGCAAACTCGAATCTTCTGCTTTTATTCGATTCAATGTTTGTCCACCTTTCGTTTTTTTCACTGCCCACTTTCCTTTCGCCGGCCAGAGCCGGTATGGAACGGTCATACATAAACCCCCGCACACACACACACACCGAGAGCGCACCAAAATTAATCGAAATAAATCATCGAACGAACGGCAACGGCTCGTCCAACTCGTCCTAAAGAGAGAGAGCCAGAGTGCGTTGTCCGGGGTGCCGCGGAGGCTGGCGCCCGCGTCGCGCAAATGGTATGTCCTGTTTACATTCATTAGCGCGTTCACCGCCGCCACCCCCACCCACACCATCCTCTGGCGGTCTCGCGGGGACATTTTGCACCGGTCGCGTGTGGTGTTCCCGTTCCCGTTGGCGAAAAATTTGCAATCGAACCCGCCGGCCCGGTGTGGGAACCGGAAAACTCTCGCCAAAAATTGAACAGCAAGCCGGGGTAGGGGTGGGGCGGGTTGCGTTTTGGAGGACATGGAAAATCCTCCTAATGGAACCGAAAATACCCCACCCCGGTCGGTCGCGCAAGGGATGAAAAACAGCGTAATCACCGTTGATTGGGGTTGCGGCGCTATTTTCGGACCCCCGTTCGCGGACAGGAGACACACGCACACGCAGCGGTCGGGCGGAGGACGAGTTGGTTTGACACACGGCACGGAAGCCACCCCCTTTCCTGGACCATCTCGGGAAAGCTCTCACCCGAAAAAGGGGGCCCGCTGTGTCATGCGTCACGGTGGAAATGCACCCAATCAGCGCGGAAAGAAAAACAGATACATAATCCTGCCGATAACCGGTTTAGGTGGGGTTGATGCTAGACGCGCACAATACGGTGTCTCGAGTCGAACGTTGGCCCCAGCCGGCCCGGCATCCGATGATCGGGTTGATTTTGCATGGCATTGTTTTTTTTTCGGTTGCATAACATAACAGCATGATACGTTTTCCAGGACTTCAGCTAATAGTAGCAGTATTTTATTGATTTCGTATCCTTTTCCTAATCTACGTAATAATTATATTTTTTTGGAAACAGAAAGAAAATGTAACTCAACATAAACGGTTCGCCTATGCACGATTGATACAAAATAGATTTAAAATGGGTTTCTTTTTAAAAAGAACAAAGCAAAAGGTGTTGTTGTGGATGGTCTAAAGCTTCAACATCGAGCAAACAGAAAAAAAAACTTTCATTGCGTAAAATTAAGACATCTCAAATAAAAAGTTTGGCTGCGCCTCGGGTACACGAGGTTAAAATAAAAATCTCATTTGAACGCATTAGTGTTTGTTCTTGATATTCAACTAACCATCAATTTTTTTTTTCAATAAACTATGAATGGTTACGAAATTGGTTCAAATTGTTTGACAATGCATTTCGCTTTGCGAGACACTGTAGCGTTTCCTGCGCATCGTTTTGTGCTCTCTAAAACTCATCCTCCCGCTACTTATTACCAAGCCTAAGCCCGAAATCTAATCGTCTTAGTTATTTTCAGTTTGCCAACCAAGAACGGGCATCAAGAAACATAATTTTGGCCACGGAAAATCGAACCATAAATCGAACCGTCAGCCGATGATGTCTGTTTCGGTTGGTTTTAGGGACAAACTAGGGAACTAAGGAAATTCCTATAGCGATTGAAAGGGAACACAATCATGGTAACAAACCGTTCTGAAGATGGAGCCCTTTAGGGAGATTCGTAAAAAACAAGAAAATGAAAGACAATATGAATGTGGAAGGGCTGTGGTACAATCCGGGGTTACTTCCGTCAAATGTATGTCTATGCAAATGTCCTGCGCCTGCAGAGGTGCAGGAGATGTTTACACAGTTAAGAAATGGGAATTGAGCAACGAAGGTCAACAATTTTCCAGCTTCCGATTTTCCAGTGTCGTAGCAAACTGTGGCGGTGATTACGTACAGAAAAAGGTACCTGATATTGGGCGGTACATAAACACGTGATTACCCTTCGTTTCGTCCTGAGTTTTGACTACTTAACAGAATTATGTTGCATGTTGCAGCTTTATATTTTTATGAAAACGTTTATTTTACTGTTGCTTCCGAGTGTACTCAGTTTCAATAAAGCAAAACCCTTTTTTTTTTCAACACGAGTGGTTTTCCTAACGAGCGAGCTCCTAACGAACGAACGCCGGGAAAGTTGTTTCCAGCCGGCTCAATTCACGCCGCTGTTTTTTGGCCATTCGTTTAGTGAGAGCTGCTACCATCTGGGAGTGTTTGGCGATTGGCGGCTGCGTCTCGCCGTTTTGGGCCGGCGAATCATCACGAACGGTGACACATGCCATTTGCTGTGGGTTTGCGAATTGTTAATCCGCCAGCGGGACCGGTCGCTATGGCTGGCTGTGCTCCGTTATGTTCTGGGACCGATGTAGCTATAGAAACCGAACATGTGTGACAGCGCTCGCCCATTCGGATGCCCAATTTTCCACCCGTTTTTTTGTTTGCCATGCCGCTGCCGGCAGACGGCCGAGACTGAGAGCGGTTCCATGGGTTCCATTTTAACGAACTGGCTGCGGAGACGAGGGCCATAGTGTGATCCAATTTTGCCCATGTTTCCCGTACCGAGAGGGATTGTTTTTTTTTCGTTTTGTTTTGCTTTTGTCGTGAGCGTCTACGTTTTTGCCACACCAACTTTGCTCTGCTGCAAGTGGATGGGCCAAAGGGCTCAATGGGTTTTCCATCCCCGTTCGGTTGCTACGGTCAATGCCGATGCGCGCGAGGTCCATTAGCTGCAACCAACAACACTACACCTTGATCCTACTCTTCCACTAAAAACCCGGAACACCGTACCGAACCGTACACCACACATTACTTTCTGCATAGTTGTAACGTTGCCTTGCATTGCCCTAATCGTTCTGCCGAG